>NC_134703.1:36542938-36842938 GCF_043290135.1 Rhipicephalus microplus
GTGAAAGACAACGATAACACCGTATCGAAGCACCACTACAAGGGTCTCTCCTCAAGCTACGTAGCACACTCAGATAACAAAGAGCCAGTAACCAAGCGAAACAAAAGCGAACCGGCTGTTCGCAGCTACGACATGGCATCAGAACATGGGGAAGAGGAAATCGCGAATAGAAGGGAATATGTCTCTTACACGAAGTATGGTGGCGAGCGCAGTGCTACTTCATACCGCGATGACCGCGTTGGCCGCGATCTACCATCCAAAAGACATGACCCTCGCAATCATCAAAATACCAACAAGAGCCCTAGTAACGACGACGGCTCCGCTGCAGGAGATAAAACCAATGAGTTCGAGCGTGTAGCCGACACACCCCCACCCAAAAATGACGCAGAAGCTGAACGATCTCAGCTTTCAGACGGAAAACACTCGGCCGAAGAACAACAGTATGACTCAGGAGAAGCGGGAGAGGGTGCAAATCATTCTCCCCTTGCCGAGTCTCCAGCGCCTCCAGCTAAGGTTAGTGAATACGACGAGAAGATGGCTGAAGAACCGTTGAACGAGCTTCTATCCAGCACGATGTCTTTATATCCGGAAAGCCGTCTTGTAATAGGTCTGGCTATGTTAGGCATTCTTTGGGTGATAGCTATTATAGTGCTGTCGGCTGCTGGCCACGCACACAAGTTGTTATTCCCCGATGCTCCTACGCATGACTTCATCGCAGGAACAACTGAATCGAGTTATACGGTACCTTATCCAACTTTAACTACGGAAGTAACAATGCCTCCTACCACTACGCATCCAAACACACCAGGAAGCAAAGTGTACATTTGTTCAACACCGTTCTGTGAAAGAGAAGGTACATATCTCAAGTCTCTTCTCAGTAGTCAAAACAATCCCTGCGACAACTTTTACGACTACGTTTGTGATATCTGGAAGGCCAACGCACGTCCTACTGTAGGATTGGGCTTTGGTACCGCGGTTTCTAGGGATACATTGATCGAGGAAGAAATGGAGAGCGAGGTCATTGAATACTTAAGGAGGGACAGCCGAGACGTGCTGCTAGCGCTGCAGCTTTTCCGTGCCTGTTTACGCAGCACAAAGCTACAAGAAACAGAAGTCAAGATGGCATTGAAAGATATGTTCAAAGATCTTATAGCTGCAACTTGGCCAGTTGCCCCGACAGACACATCGTTCAGCTCGTCGCATGTGTGGACGCTAGCGGGAACGCTGTACCGTCAGTTTGGTATAGACGCATTTCTCGGCGTTTCTATAGGAAGACATCAAAGGAACCATCTCTCGGTTGTCTTAGAGCCACCTCGAATGCTTTTCTTAAAACATTATGAAGCTTATAGCATGACTGTTTCTATGTTTCAGGACGCGATACGAGAAGCTCTTACGCTTTCCTCAACGCCGGACATCGCTCACGAAGTTGCCAACGATGTGTACACTGTTCTGAGCGACCTTGCTGAAAGACAGTCAGCCGAAGGGGAATTCAACTTCAGAATATTCAAACCTGACGACCTTCCCAAGGGCTTGCGCACGTTTCTATCAGCAGTTTTCGAAGGCAGGTTCAATAAACGGGCCATAGTTGTGCGTAATCATGAATATACATTCAAACAACTTGAGGACCACGTAAAATCTAATGATATTCCAAGTCTGATAAACTACATGGGATTTCGATTAGTTATTCGTATGGCGCCCTTCCTGCCAGCAAGCGGATTTGAAAACCTGAAGATGATTTTCAGCGCTGAAACTACAGGACGCGTGCGCTCACCGGCGCTCCATCAAAACTACCTGTGCCTTCGGGCCGTCGAGATGGCGCTCCCAGTCTGTGTAGTAAAGGCTCACGCTAAAGTACACATGGCCTCTGGCAATGACCTGAACGATCGCGTCTGGCTTTCGCAAGTTGAGAGCAGCTTCTTTCGGAACGTGGCACAGCTATCCTGGGTTGACGATCTCTCGTACATGATCATTCGCTTCAAAATGGCCAACACCAAGCTGGCTCGCTTCTTTCCTGGCTGGTCACTGGACATGGATCAATGCAACGGCAGCATCGTCGATTACGGCAGTGGTACAGTACAGGTCTACCGTAATCTATGCATGCAGGCCATGAGAATGAAGCTGGGGCAGATCAACTATCATTTAGCACCTCGAGATCCTGGATCGCCTTTCGCCACGCGAAGCCGATACAGCTGGTCCCAGCAGGCCGTCTACGTACCTTTGGGAATAATCAACAGCTCAGTGCCGAGCAACGCGACGCTTTTCGCCTTCCATCTGTCCAGGCTGGCCGTGCGCTTCTTTCACGGCTTGGTACCGCTGCTCCGGCAGGAACCAACGGCACTTGGCGCGTCATACAACCTGAAATACACGAACCACTCGCAGACGCTCTTCCGCAACTTCATGAACTGCTTGTCCAGGGACCTCAGCACGGTTCTTCGTCAGACACGAGCAGAGTTTGACCTGGACCCAGACGACGCTAGCTACGCGTTGCTAGCACAAACGGTGGCCGTGGCTCTCGCGTTCATCACGTTCCATGAACTCTTGCACGTTGAGCGCGTATGGAAGTTGAGCTTCCGGCTGAGCACAATGCCCGACCTGTCCTCTGACCAGCTTTTCTTCGTTTGGTTTGCGCTAGACAATTGCGAGAACAGTGACCCGACGTACCAGATCCGTCAGTACCAGTGGTGGAAGCGGCTGCCCCCCGATTTCGCCGTCAACTTCCCGCTTCGTCATCTACCAAATTTGTTCGGCGAAGCATTCAATTGTCCTTCCGGTAGCTTCATGCGGCCAGGCTATCGAGAAACCTGTAATATTTTTAATACCACGGCTAATTATGTGTTACATTGATCTCCAGCGCGCAAAAAAAACTTATCTTTAAGACTGCACGCAGTTTTGATATTTCTTCTGCAATTCTTTAGAATTATGGTGAGCAACTCTCGTTATTTGGCATTGAGCTACTGTTTCTGGCGTCACCTTTGCCACAAGAGAGTTTTTTTGTCTGAAATACCGTGAAACATTTTCATAAATAAGGTTTTTAAATCAATGCTCTTTCAATTCTTTTCTGCCACGTTTTGTGCAAGGCTGAAATATCTTTCGCGTGTTCCTCTAATTTTGTGTAAAAATCTTTCTATATGATGTGCCGAGAGACATCGATTTTAAATAAGTAACACTAAACAAATTTTTATTCTGTCTCCCTTTTTTATTTAAGGCAACTATTGATTCTACTCGGCCCATTGTCCCTCTGACTAATTGGTTCGAGAAGAATGAGATATTGGGGATCTTCACTTTTTTTATCGTGTGCTGTACAGACCCTGCTACGGGCCTCTGGCACTAAATACGAGTTCGTTTAACGCTAATGAGAATCGGATCGCTAGGGTTTCCAATTACCCTGATATTATAAAAATCTTACAACCACAAACTAACCTAAACATGTGAGAGAGAAAAAAAACAAGCGACAACGTTCATTTTTTCTCTTTTTATAAAAACGGAAACGAAACCTTATGTAGGCAGCATGCCTCGCAAGTTCACGTATTCGCTATAACAAGGAGCCACTCTTCAAAACAAATTATGGAAGCATATCATCAGTCAAGCGTACGGTGATAGCTATAGTTAAAATGGCCTGTTGTGAATCGAAAAGTTCTTTCTGTTCAATTCTGTTTCAATTAGGCGTTTGTCGTCTCTCTTCGGTTTTGTGGTCTTTTAGGTGTTAGAATTATCTGGTAAGCTTATAAAAAACCCGAAATAAGCTGACTCGCTGCTCACACTGAGTCTTCTGAAAGAAAAACAAGTGAAAGCAATCCCACGCCATTCTTTACGACTACCTGGTTGGCGCAAGCTTACCTTTCTGTTTTTCATGACGTATACTCGTTGGCTTGAAGAATTAAGCCACCAACACGGTTGTCAATGGCAGGCGTGTAGAAATAAAAGAGACTGCCACAACGTAAATGAAACTCTTCGGTAACTCATCTTTCTTCGGTAAATGAAAACGACTGCATGACCTCCATGTTCTCTCTGCCATCGATTCACCGAAATCTAGGAGACAGACAGCGTTGCCAATCAGCTTAGCCGGTGCCCTCGTTACACAACCTTGCGCTTTTGTTATTATTAGGATAGTAGGCAGGCACTGGTAGATGCATTGAACAATAAAAATATATCACCCAAACCATAGAGTTTCCTAATATACACTAGAGGGAACTCTGGCGCTAGTGTCTATGGGAGCTGCAACGCAGGGCGCTTCAGCGAACATGGTAATGATGGGTAGTACACACATTTGTGTGATATTCGTACTTCTGGCCTACTTTTGGCTCCGTGTGTGTTCGCGTGGCTTAGAGCTGTTTTCTTATGAAACAAATATTAGCGAATGTTTAGTGGTTGCGCTTCACCATATTATTATTTTAGACTTACCTTTCCAAATCAGGTAACGAAGTTCAAAAGGGTTGAAGAGTCTTTCAAAACAAAACCGAAGCACGGCAATAAGCGAAGCCGCAAGTACGATTTGCCACCCGCAAGTACGAAGACTAGGCAAGTGTGTGTACTATCCATCATTCCCATGGTCGCTGAACGATCGCCGCGCCAGAGTCCCCTCTAGTTAATTTTAGGAAACTCTACGACCCGAACAAATGTTTTCGTATGTGTCCCTCTTTGTTGCTTGCAGTTCATCTCCTTGTTTCTGTACATATGCTCTCTGGTAAGTTTTACCGTCAAAGACACTCAGGAAATTGGAAGTGTTATTGTTATCAATAGTCTTCACTACTAGATAATTTCTTTCTTGCCACGATATTCCTGCTCCATACAATTGTTCATTCGTCTGCCTTAAACGTTCCCCGGGTGCTTTACTGGCCAAAGATTGCGCTTATCTTCAATGATGTGCCTAGAATCACGTTTTTATTCGCTTCTTAAAACTGGACGTAGCCTGTCGTTTCTGGTCTTAACAGTTCAAAAAGGTGTCAAAAATTTAATAATATCTATGGAATTTGTGGAAAACGACGTTGATGCTGTAACACTCCGCACTTTAGCGTACATTATCTGCTAAATTACCTAACTCAGGGTTACTACCTAAGTTTTCACTCATCTATTGGTAGTACTAGGAATTTTGTTGCATTATCACTTCTTTCATCTATAAGTCGACTTCTTTCATCTTTAGGTAGAATAGTTAAAAATTTTTTTTGAAAACTACTCGGTTCTCGGCCAATTTACCAGAGTGTATGTGTGCCACTGTCCAAGGTCTACTCTACTACTCTACTCCACATTATTCAAGATCACCGGAAAGTGAGCCCGCACTACCGACATCACCTCCCTAATATTAGCCAGTTCTATAGACAACCCACTCAGTCAATTAGTCAAGGTGGTAAGTAAGTAATTACGGTTGCTAGCGACGGAATGCCTACATTGTACACAACTTTAATTCGGTCAATAATTACCGCTCACGTTATTTTGTGCATCGCGGACATGAAGGAGATCATGGATACCAATGTACGCGACTTACCAATGTGACCAGCAACCCATAAGGATGGAACCACAGATGAAAACAGGCAAGAGAACAGCAGTAGGGTCCGCGTTTGGGCTGGTTGCTTGATGTTCACGACTGAAAAACGGTGCTAAAGACGGAACGAGCGAGCACAGAAACCCCGGCGCCACGGACTTTTTTTTTCTCGTCTCTTTAACGCTGTCTTCTACTCGTAAAAGCGAAGGGAGTAGATACAATCACGGCTTACGTTTTATGCTGGTAGTTAAAGCATAGGGGACCGAACAAAAAGATTAAGGCGAAGAGGGGGGGGGGAGGAAGGGTTGCGACCATTTTTCTATTACCTTCTGATTGAAAGGATCTCAGTATAATGGCATCAAGAAAAGTGGGGAAGGGGCGGGGAAAGAGGATAGAGGGCTATGGCTGAATTCCCTCCATCCTCTAATAATGCGAGAGCCCATAGTTACAGAAGGCATCGAATAGAGTCGACGCCCTGTCAATTCATATCAGAGAAGTAGCGAAGTGTAGTGCGATGGTCAGCTACGTGGAAAAAAATAATCCCATCTGTTCAGAAGCAAACTTCTGAGCGATTCTCGTTTTGCTTAACAATTGAGAGGAAAAAAACTTCCACAGCGAAGTAGCCAGGGCTTCGTAAAAGCAACTACAGAAAACTACGACGTAGAGAAGAAGCGACGCAGATTAGCTACAGATATATACGTAGCACCTGCATTATAACGCACGTGCAATACGAATAATGACGCAAGCGTCATCTGGTGCGCGCATCTATACTGCCAGTTGAGTCGAAACCATCTATACATGCCTGTCAAAGCGATGCTCAAGAGTACCCGGAAACCTGCAACGGTGAAAAAAAAAAAGAACTTCATTATTCGTCGATATAAATATGCCACTCATGGGCACGAACAGGTCCACTCTTCCAGGAATCGTGTGATGTGTTTCTTTAACCATCTTTTTCTTCTTCTTTTTGTTTTTTTTTTCGTTTCCTGTCTCTCGCAACTACATTGTACGGGGGCTGACACACTCTTGATGGATGACGTCCTTTCTTTGAAGAACGCCTTTGGTTCAGGCCACACTATGTGCTCGGGGAACTCTCTTAGAATGCAGCCCGCGGGTACAAAAAGAAGTCCTTTCTGCCAACAGAAGTTTTCCATTACCCACTACACGTACCGAAGATGTGAAGCCTACACTGATGGAGTCTCCCGCTGTGCCTTGCACGTGATTTCCCTTGCACAACACTTTTTATTCATGAAGTTCTATCCAGTGAACATCAATTTAAAAAAATTAGTGCATCAGGTCGCGAGTTCCCTTTGTCAAATGTCGTTTCAGATTATGGACGTGAACTTTTTGATAAAAATGAGCCAATGACAAATTAATCAGAGATAGGCGTTTTGCCTAGCTACCTATAGTTTAACTGCATCTGGCTCTTGTATAAAAAATGTGGCTCTTATACCAGGAGGCGATTACTTGATTCGCTTATATTCCATCCTCGAAATCAGCTTGAAATGCGGCAGGTTGCTTGATAGGTTCATAGGGTTTATCGTCCCAAATGGACTCGGTGTATGAGAGACGCCAGGGGTTCCGTAAGAGTTCGCCCACCAACGTGCACTAATATCCTGCAGTAGATTAGACTCAAGCCTTCCTCCTCCATCTAAATGCAACCGCCGTGTCTTCCAAACCCACTACAGCACTGTAACTACTGTGGCGCTTTGGTACAACATACAAATAACTTGACTCCTGAGGGACTAACCGGGGGGACCTACTGGAGTTCTCGGCTCGCCGCTGGCAGCTCCTGTGTCGAAACCGAGAGACCGTACCTCTACGCTCTTTCATAGGCAATCTGGACGACCGTTGGATGGATCTTGAGTGCGATACTTGCGATATCTTCGTCCCAGTCCTGTTCGCTGGTGATGAGTGACGCGTCCCGTAACACAAGACCCTGCCAGAGCATGCGGTCTAGTGTGCTCAACTCCTCCCAACAACGCAGTAACTCTGGATTCCTTTCTCTGCTAATTACTAAACACATACTTTGTTTGTTTTTTTGTTTTTTACGCTCTGTGGTTAACTTGTGACCGACACGTATAGACCGTCGTACAGTTGCGTAGTGCTTCAATCAGACTGTCAGCTGTATAGATAAGCAAACACTACCTCAACCTCAGAACCACATTCCCGTGGTCAGTTGGCGCATGTTACTCCAGCCGGCAAAAGTTTCGAATGTATCAGGCTGCATGTCAAGAGAGAGAGGAATAAATAAAAGGAAGAGACAGGGAGGTTAACCTAGAAGAACTTGTTTGCTATTCTGTACTGGGGTGGGGACATAAGGGCCAGAAAGAGGATACAGATAGACAGATATAAAATAAATTATAATAATATCACATGCACACAAATGCAGGGCATTCTGATCACAGTCGTTGAAAACAGGCCGGCTGAACGCAAGAAGCGCACGATCGCTTCACAGCCTTCTCTGCGACATAAAGCCCTGTCGGTAGCGCAGGATTCTTTCTTCCGAAAGAGTTTGGTTGTCCAGTTTGTCTAGTGCAATGCAGAGTGACTGTATCTGCGAGAAGTATTGTGGGCATTCACACAGAATGTGCCAAGTTGTTTCGTCACTGCCGCAATGATCGCATGCAGCAGTGTCAGCCATTTCTATGCGGAACGCGTACGCATTGGTAAATGCGACACCCAGCCATAATCTGCACAGCATAGTAGCGTCTCGTCGGCAAAGTTCTAGAAGAATTCGAAGACAGAGAGTTGGGTCTAAGGTACATAATCGTGCATCGGTGAAATGTGACTCGTTATATTGTGACGTGGTGCGCTTGTGAGCAAGCATGCGGAGTTTCCGCACAGCGTCACTTCTGGAGAGCGGAATCGGTACTTGATCGCTTGCTGTATAGGCAGAACGGGAAGCTCGATCGGCCCGTTCATTGTCAACCATTCCACACTGTCAAAAGGTCTGTGGTACCCGCTATGGTAGCTTAGCACGTCAAGTGTCGCGCAGATAAGCTCGAGGGTGCGGGTTCGCTTCCCGGTAACTGCGCTCGGATTTTGATGAGAACACAGTGCAAAGATCACCCCATGTGTTTAAAGCGAAGGGCCTGTTAAGGAATCCCAGCTGGTCGAAATTATTACAACGTGCTTCATAATCATGTGATGGTTTTGGAGCGTTAAACCCCAAGATTTATTACTATACTACTACCAAGCTAAGATGTCAACTTTCAATTTTCGCTTTAAAAAAAGGTTGATGTAACAGCTTTTGCTAATGGAGTCAAATGAAAGCCACGTGGAGGCCGGTTCTAGCAACAGCACCAGCTCGCTAGACCAATGTCAGAAGACGTTCATTAGGCTGCCTAAGTCAGCACGTAAATTATCTCAGTTTTATCTGTCTCTTAATTCCCTTTCAAGATACCCTGTGTGTACTATTACCCAGCTTAGACGAGTAAACTAGCAACAGTTTCCAGCCCTCGTTATAGCTAACCTTCCCCCCTCCCCCCTGCCCAGCGTGGTTCTTTCTTTATTTGAAGGCATTGCTTTAGGCCTCTGAAAGACCATTTGCGTTTTCCCATGTCTTTCAATATTATGCACGTGGGTACAGTCTTGCCTAATCCCAACGATAAACCAGTTTGGTAAGTCTCTCTCTCTTTACTTTCGTCAATCCCACTTTTTCTTGCTTTGCTGTCGTTCCAATGTCACAAACACTCAAAAGCTTAAGCTTGCTGACTTATAGGGGCCGTTTTCCAGTGATGCAAATAAATATGCAGACTAACAAATAACGCAAAAACGTCTTCACTCAGTGGTAGAGAATATGAGGAGTTTAAGCAATACGTAGAAGCAGATGCAGCACCCTTCCCTTGCATGAACCAACAGCAATCATGCCTCAAAAAGCCTGAATATCTTTAATAAGAATACCACCAACAAATATTTAAAAAGAAGAATTTTATGTAGTAATTATGTAGTCAAACAGCAGAGAACATTTATGTTATCACGCACTTTACAAAAGACATATCGCGGTAAGCAGGTGGAGAAAAGACAATACAGAGACTTAAGCAATGTAGGGTGTGCAAAGGGACAGTTAATAAATCACTTGTTGTGTATAATGCCTCGGGGCAGACTTTTAGAATAAAAAAATCGCTTGTGGTAAAAAATAGTTATGATTTTAAAAATACCCTCTTAATCCAGCTAGCTAGGAAGAAAAAAGATACGCTACACGAATTCATCTTCTGCCAGGTGAATGCTTGTTCTGTTAAATATGTAATCGATACTGTTGATAACATAGTTTTTTTAGAATCTCATTTGCATGTAACTTAGCCTCCTCACATGCATGTCGAACTTAGTTGCAAGAGATCCTTCTAATAACTAATGTGTGAAATCCACGACACACGAGCAAACTGTTTTCTTGCATCCTGAAGATTTTTAATGAACTATCAAGCAAGAGAAATTTCGATAATGACAGTGTAGTGTTACCAAAATGCGTGCTATGGACGTCGTAGCGATCAGTGAAGGTAGCGCAGTACAGTAGCTAGGCGCATGTGGTATGTAACTGACATAACCAGAAACAAAAGTTAGTTGAGAAAAGAGAGGCGTCGCAACAACATGAGGTTCATGGTTAGCGCTCGTTTCCTGCAGTAATGTTGTAATGTATACCATTACCTTGTATCTTGAGATATGCAATAGTATTAGCAGAATGCAACAGTATTTCAATATCAGTGTCTTGTATTTTAAGATACGTGATACGTTATTTCATGTACTGGAAATATAGTGAGAAACACAGGTCTGGCCTGACGTATCAAGATAGAGATACAAGGTACCCGAAGAGTATTGAATATACTAAGATATACGTGTATCTTCGATGACGGCCAGCAGTGCTGAAGTGTTAAAATGGGGCCGCCGTAATTTGCACTCGAACCGATGGCCTGAACTTTTGCAGAGTAGGACTGTAGCCCCTAAGGAAACGGTGATGCGACGACTGTGGGGAAGACAAGTTAGTAAAACCTAACTCGAGGCGTACGCGTCTGCATACTATGAGGCTGTGAGCTATCTTTCAATCTATATAAACTTCACATTGCATCCCGCTGCACCACCTCCCAACCTAACCTTGCCCAGGAAGCCAGTTGCCCCTCTCCCAAACAGAATCAAGAATTATGACAAGCAACACCCTACGTATAACGTTCTATGTGGCAACTCCAGTACCCCTTACCTTTGAAAGATTAAGCTAATTTCTTGTTTGTGTTTGTTTTAGACATAATCTGTATACGCACAAGAGGCTGAATGTTTTGCGATATTAATCATACTGAAAAAGCAGCAGGCATGTCTAAGAATGCAAAATAAAAACATATTTTAGCGGTGATACTCCCCTATTAGTCTAACCTTGTAATGCGCGATGCGCAGCCCAGAGGAGAAGAGGCGAGAAAGAAAAGAAGGCCGTGTCTTCCGAACAGTATAGTAGACGGTGCTGTATTATAGAAGTAGATACAAACTGCAGTTCATTGACGATATTCTAGATGGCGCTGTGCCGCGACTCTCCGATTGTCTGCTGCGCTGGCTGTGCCTAGGTATGCGGAGAACGAGCGTCTATCTCAGCCTCCTGGATGATCACCGCACGGGGCGGATCATTGATCAGGCATGGACGAAGCAGAGCGGCGGGTGCGTTAAAGACGGTTGCACTCGGCTTCCTTATCTCACGTCTCGACGGTGTTTCCCGCACGCCGTCTGCTTTCTCTGACGCGATCGCACGCATCGACGCATGCACGGACGGACGGACACACGAATGGATGGATTGACGGACGCTTCACCCCACCCATTATCATTCACTCCGTGGATATGCGATGATTTTTTTACGATATACTCTTTCTAAGAGCCACCATTTTTCTTATACAGGGACACCCAGAATGTCTCTTCGAAAGATTTGTAAAAAATCCTTTTAAAATATAAAAATTTAAAGCAGCAAACTTCTTTACTCTAAGAGTGCTCTAAGAGCTCCTATAAACACATTAAATTATAACACGTTCTCTGTAGCTATAAGGGGCGCTTTTACACTCACAAACTTTATTAGCTGAAACACGGTTTCTCAAAATGCGGACCTAGTTTTGCGTGCTTTCAAAAGCCGCAATACAAGTCTACCATTTGTTAAGGAAGCTATCTGAGCACGTGTACAATATATAGATCGCATCAACGAATGCACTTGCCGTCACGCGACCGCAATAACGGCGACTCATAGGGCGCACGCAAAACCTTGCGTGATTCAAGCAACACATTCGTGAAGTTAGTGGAATTGCACGTATTCTTCACCGCGCACGCATTTCAAGGTAACAAAGCTCGTAAACTTCGCGCTCATGCCTTGGAGCAAACGTACATGCTATGTCCCGTGTTTCTCTAAGCTCTTTTGATAGCCACATGACAGTAAGCTACTTCTTTCCCATAATGTGCTCGTTAGGTTTGTTCGTTCCTTAATTTACGTGCAAGTTTGTAATTTCATTTCTAGCAGGCTTCTTAGCTCGTTTATTTGCTCAGCCATATGCTCTGAACTCCACTTCTATTTCGTTTGACGCACAAATCAATGCAACTTGGCTTGTATTACGTTCTTTCGAAATATATAGCCCCACTTGCCCATTAGAGCACCAAGATTAGTCAGCTCAACTGAATAGAAAGAAGCCCTTCAGATGAGTAATTACATGTGAAGCACTTCTTTGCGTCCTGTAGGCATTTTGAGCGCCTAATCTATCTATCTATCTATCTATCTATCTATCTATCTATCTATCAATCTATCTATCTATCTATCTATCTAGCGGCTTACGCTTGGGCGTTCGAATGATGACCCTCTTAACTTGGAGCAAACCAAAATTAATAAGGGAGGGTGAATATGATTTACGAACACGACTCGCTAGTTGTGACGTGAATAATGTCACATTTTCATCGCGTGCGTCGTCAAACACTTTCCAAAAAACAGTGGCACATACCAGGGAGTGGGTATTTGCTACTGGTATGCGGGTATGTGCCACAGCGGGGACCGGACGAATGCAAAAATTAAATGTCGTTGTCCCAGCAAAAATCGAACCTTAGAATTCTGCGTGGCAATGAAGTATTCTACCGCAGAGTGACGACAGGTATCGCAACTACCCTTTAAATAGACCCTAATGTTTTTTTTAATCCACTTGTGATTGCAGTGCTGGCTTTCCAGTATTATAAACATTACATGTGTACTCGTACGATACAGCCGTCACGTCGGGTTAACATCAGTTATAGTCAGGTGTCATCCGCTTAAGTTTATTTATATAGGTAGCAGTGTCCAGGGCTAGGATACCAGCGAGCTGCAGCATTTTATATCAACTTACCGCTTCTGGTGTTGCTAGCATTTATGTTGCTGTTGGCATCGTTATGCAACCGTGAACAACTGGCAATATAAATCATATGCGGCTGTTTGACGTATGTCTGTGTGTGCATTTATAGACATCTTAAGGGCAACTACATACCGTTTCGCTCAATACAAAAATATTACAACACAGACAGCTTGCATGCGCATGCTTCACATAAGATTGATTCCCAATGTATATGAGATCTGTTGATTTTTTTTTTCGAAATAGACGTTTTGGTTTTTCTCAAGGCACCCACGCAATGTGTTCACTCGGAACAACCCCACAGAGTTTTAGATACTAAAGCACTTTACTTCCACTGATGGTGCTGCAATCAAAAGTTGTACCAAAAAGTAAAACTTTAATCTGTCAGTTCTAAGAAAAATTATCGCAACAGCAAAGCGCTTCCTGTGAATGACCAGGGTGTTATGGCTGCCCCCGACGTTGACATCGCCACATGCGATGAACTGGAGCCATTTCTATTTTTCTTTGACCATATTGACCTGCACTTGGATTTCAGAAGTGCGTGGCATTGCCACGTGACAGCATGGCAGCATGACATGTGTGTTATATATGTTGTACCCACCCCCTCTGTAATGCCCTACGGGCCCTGAGGGTATTCTAATAAATAAATAAATAAATAAACACAATATAGATGCATTCCATTTTTGTAAACAGCGGTAGTCGCCATCGACATACTGAGGCGCTCGTAGCGACTCCGCTGCACATAGGCTTCCCCCAGCCTGAAGCTGGGTGGGGAAAGCCTACCTGCCCACTGAAGTCACCACCATCATCGACACCCAAGCATTTAAACGGCTCATCGAAACTATCCCATTATAACTACCATTATATTGGTAGCCTTTGTAATACCCACTCCCTCATGTATTATCCCAACCGGGACCTTTGAGGTAATAAAATGAATGAATGAATGAATGAATGAATGAATGAATGAATGAATGAATGAATGAATTAATTAATGAATGAATGAATGAGCCTGCATGCTGAGATGAATACTGGTCACCACCGAGCATTAATACTGATACTGATGACCTCTGATGGATGGCGCTCACCCACAGAGGGGGATGGGCCAAGAACTGGGCGGCAGGGTACTTAAATGAAGCTAAAATGAAAATAAAGCCAATCTGAAAAAGTAGTTTAGAAATAATATTACCAATAAACAAAAATGTTTTCTGAGAAAGCGGTAAAACCATCTCTTGTTTTTGACAGACTATTATATACAATTATAAACTAAAGATCTGAAAAGTTTAGGGTTCACTAGCACGGTAATCTTTTAGTTGCGTTGATGTAATCAAACACAGTGGAGCATATATCCCTGTAGCAGCTAACCGGCCAAAAACATTTACACTTTTAACGCAATAGCGTTGAAAAGCCTTTTTCAAAGAAATGCTGTTATAGGCGTCGGCATCGTGGGTTGTGAGCGAAAAAACATAATCTTGGCGTAACCGAAAAATCGAGAACGATTCAAATAAAATAAATTCTAAAATCACAGCAGATCCACAGACTGAAGGATGATGAGCGGGGCAAAGCGTCCGTGGGCCAATCTGTCCGTTCGTTGCATCTGTCCGTCTGTCTGTCTGTCTGTATGTCCGTCCATCTAGTGAACACTTCAAGCGCCACCATCTCGCATTTTTTCATCATATATTGATTATATACAAGTACCGTCATCTAGCGGACATTCAAAGAACTAAACTCCTCTGTTCCGACAGAGGTGGTTACTACAGAGGATGATCGGTTGACGCCAAAAGGGGCGTCGCCCCTTAAAAATTGTTTGGTCCGGGTGGGGATCTAACCCGGGTCGTTCGCGTTGCAAGCGGATGTTCTACCACACAGCTACGCCACTGCTTATGAATACAGTGAAAATAACTTCCTGAGCCTGTAAATGCAGTGCAAGTAATTTTCATCCTGTACAAACACACACGTCCTGCATACATACTTCACAATACAAGATGAAATATTGCCGTGATAATGCGTGGTACAAGCCTACATTACCATCGGATCTCAGAACAAGTGATTATTAAATTGCTTTCATAGTTTGAAGCCAGTCACCCACAATAAAAGGCACACACATTACTGTGCCTATTCCCCTAAAGCCACGTAGTGGGTGCATAGCAAGTTCGAAAACATTTCATGCACTATGTGTTTAAGTACGCACTAAGGACAGGATATCACTCTGGCGTGCAACGTTTAAGGGCTTGAGGGCTCTCAAACTTTTTTCTTGCCTTCACGGGGACAAATAACGCGGTGTAGCGAACTTAAAGCAATAGACAAACATGTCCCTGTGAGGTCAATTTCACCGGCATGATGTTGCCTGCACTTTATCTTGTTTTCACTCCTTTCTTCAATTTTACACGTTGCCAGCAAAGTATGAGGCGGAGCCCAGCCGGGACAAATACTTTGATGAACAAAAAGAAGTAAGGAGAAATCGACGTCCCCAGACATATAAAGAAGTGGCTGACTGCTGTTAAATGCATGGTAGCGGTGCTGCGGGGAGGAATGCTTAAAGCAATCAGTAGCAGCAAGGATATTATTTATTCTTATTTCAAGGATCACCTCGACCCGCTTCCGGGCAGGGCAAAGAGAACATTTCTCTTGACTTTCTTTTTTTCAAGCATGACGAATGAATTATAGCGCATAATCTTGCTATCTAGAAAAACATTGGCGCTGAATGGAGGACGTGTGGAAGAATGGTTGGTTGAAACGTGCAATTTATTTCTTCCCCATCTTCACCTTCAACTTCTTGATATTGCAGGTCTTTTTTTAGATGCGAAGCATCTTAGAGTATTGTTCGATTCGGTGTGTGGCGTGACTACCCTTACAGCGCATGCACGTCCCCTCCCTCTCTATCCTCTCATGGTCTCCCTCCCTACTCAGTAGCCTCGCAACACCGACGCAAGCAGCGTCTGCAGCTAGCAAATTTCTTGGTTGAAAAAAACCGACTGCTTGCTCTGCGCAATCGGTCACTTACCACCCCGTATATACAGGAACGGGATATTGAACTCCAAGGTGAGGCTGCTGAAAGATTTGTCCTGTGCGTTGTTGAACAGTAAAAATTCGCAGCGTGCGCGTTAACTAAAAGCAGCCTGCGGGTCTCTGTGTCTAATCGGAGCCCTCTGTCTCTCATTGACCACTAGCAGTGATTGGCGCGCTTTAGTAGAAAACACTGGTTCGTCTATGCGTGCGTTGCACCTCCCCCCCCCCCCCCTCACGTTTCTATCCCACGCAATGGCGCGATGAGCGCCAACGTCACCTCTAACGGGAGTTGTTTATTTTTGTTTTTATTTTTGATTATTATTTGCTGTCTCAAGGGGATAATGGCGCTAGAAACGTTGCGAGAACAGAGCAGTACGTTGATCAAATTGCACTTCGCGCACGATGAATATGCTACGAGGGGGAGAGTGAACGAATGGATGTGTGACTGACCATTCGAATGCCCCGTAAACACGACCACCCTGACGTCTGCTGTAACGCATTCACCAAAGTGTTTGGTAAAATCAAAAGTGAAATACGTTGTTGTCTTAACTTTAAGATCATGGTTAATATTCAAATTTCCTCATTTGTTACCTGAAGGACAGATTCGAGAATTTCACGATATATCGGCAATAAATGGAATCCTACAACACTTTTAGAAAAAAATGAGTGCCGACACTTGCTTTGCCTACAAATACTAGTAAAAGGTGATTTCGCTACAACTCTACATATTTTCTTCATTTTTCTTAAAATACTTCTTTTCAGTATGGTTTTTGTTGTACTGAACAAAATCTTTTACTTCCGCAATATCCGAGCTAAAACGCTTTTTATTCGGGTACATTCAACAGCTTTTAGTCACACCAACTCGGAACTTAGGAAGAGATGCAGCAGCATTAGTGCACGCAATATCTGTGAGCAAACAAAGACTTATTCGGAAATAGATATATTGGCGTAGCTGAGTGTGTAGATTCTTCTGAAGTGGTTATCCCGGCAGTGAGTGCTTCGCGAATATTGCAGCTGCACAGAGCGGCGAGTTCATTTTAGGTGTGTGTCTTTCCACTGCTTCCTCGCTACTCCGCAACACGTGCGAGCGCTTCGGCTTTCAAGAAACTAAACGAGTCGACGTATCCGTCCGTGCTCCAGCTCCTACCACCATCAGCTTCGCGCCAGTCTGTACCTCATCATTTTTCCATCTGTCTTCATTTTTGTCAAAAGATAGGACTGCCATATTTCTGGATAATCTTCAGGGAGCGCTCACACGATTGAAGCTCATGGCCACGCCTATCGACCACTCATGAAATTGTCCTTGTTTTGATTTTTTGCTTATTTTTTTACATCCTCTCTTTTTCTTCCACTTGTTTTCACTTTTCGAAATGGCACTTTCTAGTGAAAAAGAAGGAATTTGTTCTACTTTATTTGCATGAAACTAGGTCCCACGTGCGATAAATATGGAGAAAGATGGCTGGTACGGCGCCTCCAGGCTAATTAATTTTCTCGCGCCTCATTAAATGCTGATACACGCCGCGGCCGCGTTCCTCACCGGCTATTACAACTACACCGCGGACCGCTGAACAATCATCGTTGAAAAGAATCTTTTTAGTGGCGCCATTATGCTTCCTCGGCTTGTTTTCAATCATTTTTTTAGATTGCTACCACCATTTGTCCACTAACTTCTGCTGGTGTCATTCGTCTCCTCATTAGTAGCCACCGCAATGTTTTTTTTACCAATTCCTAAATTGTCTTCTTTATTCCAATCAAGCCACATTGCATCGAACTTTGCCAGCTCCATTTAAACGAAAACAACTCGAGATGTGCGCTTTTTTTTCATGATTTACATCTAAAGTTTCATCTAAAGAACGTCCCAGTGATATCTAAAAAACGTCCTATAGAACATTTAAAAAACGTTCTAGTGACCACGTCTACTTCTTCCGTTGGATGTATTGCAGTTTTATTTCACGAAATAAGGAGCCTCATTTAGAGAACTTAAGCGTATGAAGAAAAATTGCAGCATATCCACAGAAAGAATTATGATGAGTGGGGCGAAGAGTCCATCAATCCATCCGTGCTTCCTTCCGTGCGTCCGTGCGTCCGTACATGCGCCCGTTCGTGCGTACAATGATGCGTCCGTTCATGCGTCCGTGCGTAAGTCCATCTGTACGTGAGCCCGTTCGTGCGTCCATTCGTCCATTCGTACCTCCGTATGTCTGTCTGTACGTGTGCTTGTTTATCTGTCCGTCAGCGCGGCCATGCGTCCATCTAGGGAACACTTCAAATACCGTCGTCTCGCTTCTTTTCGTCATATATTCATCACATACAAGTACCACCACCCAGCGCACAATCCAAGTACTAAACGAGAGTATGTACCACGTTTCTGCTCTCAGCGCTTTGTTAACACCGAGAGCGTCATAACGACGCCGTGCTACGTTTTGCGCAACATGTAGACTTGAGGATATGTGCCCGAGGGTGGTTATGTGCCACTGGTATGCGGGTACGTGCCCCAGGTTACGCACTACGGCAACGGGGGACGCACAAGCCATGCCATAAGTAGCTAGGCCCCTAAAAAACAGAATTGCACTTATGTTTTATTCGTGCCGCTCCAAGTCCTATTTTTGACACAAAAATCTATCTATGCTATATTTATGCTTCGAAGAATATTTTACATGGTAGCGGCAACCAATAGCGACTATATTCGTTGTTTGATCTCCGTGCCAATGCGGGTCACGATTTCACCTCCCAAAACATCCTTATGAGCGTCGCTTCGCAGCAGAAAGATTTACATTTGTTCAGAACAGCTAAATTATACCTCTCACAGGTGCGACTCAGGGCGCATACAAGAAGACCATTGTTGGTTTGATAGGTGGCACCAGGAGACGAGGCCTTAAAGCTAGCGCTAAAGCCAAAAAAACAAATTATGTTAGAGTGAAAGCTTAATGTACGACAACTCTAAAGCAACAATATGATCAACAGCACAATAAAACTTGTTTTGGGCTAGTTGGTTATGCGTCATATTGTAAGATATTTAGCACAACCTCGATTTTTTCAAACACTCAAACATTCACTCACACAACCACCCGAGTAACACACACAGCATACAGCGCTCTTTAACTGGGATGCTGTGTGTGTTACTCGGGTGGTTGTGTGAGTGAATGTGTGTGTGTTTGCAAAAGTCGAGGTTGCGCTAAATATCTAAATATGATCAACAGCAGTGTGATACTTACCGATAAATTAAGGTGATTGCACGAAAACACACACGCTATGATAAGACATTTGCAAAATGATCCTAATTGCGTCAGAGTTCCCACCTACAATTAATCACTAGTACCTGCACTAAATAAAGAACCTTCCCTTTATCAAGAGACGTAATGAAATGCTGCTTGTTCGTTTGTGCTTAATTCATGGAAAAAAGGACCGCCAGCTGTTCGTATGAAGAATAACGCAAGTGGTTCAAAAGTTCAATTTTCGTCTGGTTAAACTGGACAAGTCGTGCTGTCTAGCGGGGCCCAGTTGAACTGAGCACGTATGCCATCTCTCAGGCCACGGGGAGAAATTGTTTAATGTTCGTTGTTGCTGCTGTGGCCCCGCTACTTTCGTTCTGCTTCTACTAGTGTCGACAGATGAGAAGTAAAGCCGGGCAGCTTTGTTCCCGGCAACAGTGACGTGACTCGTTCCGCTTGAGGCGGGTAATTTGAAGTGCGCTAACCAGTGCAGACCACTAAAATATGATTTTATTGCAAAATAGGCAATTCAACGACACAAAAGTAACACTACAAGGTTTCTGGACCACTATTACAACAATCAACGTCGACCAAATAGCTGCCTTTAGTGTCCCTTTAAATGAATATATGGCGTATTCAGAAACTATACGTTATTATTAGACCGAAAGACATTTCCAGCTTTTGGAATAGCAGTGAGTTCGGATAGTTCATGGTAGTTCATGACAACAGGGAACACTTCGGGGGCTTGTTGCGGAGTATGCCTGTCCTGTGGTCCCTGTCTCGTCGTCATCCTGTCATCCATAGCGAAACAAGAAATCATGATTCATTAGAAAGACAGCGTTTTTTTTTTCGAACCAATGGAATACGAATCAAATGCCGCCCACATGCGATGTGCACTCTGCCAAGCCAATAAACGTGACTGCGAGCGTATGCATCGTCTGATCTTGCACCAGGACACGACGCAGCATTACAAGACAGCCGACAGAGTACATTCCACCATGCATAATTCACCAGCTAGAGAACCTTGGTGATTACATAGGCTTCTATTGGTTCATACATTTCCGCACCTAATCATAAATCATCTGACAACCACCTTACCGCGTTGACATCCCACGGAGAATCCGCATCCTTTCGACATATGATAGGTCGGGGCACACATGCCCAATAAGCCCCACAACACACTCCTCCCCTAAGTTTAACCCACCGACTACATTTGGAGTGGAACATCTCCGATATTGGGTATCAGTTCCGGCAGCTGGCGAGAGCGTCATACGTGGTCCCATTTAAAGCAGAGTGGGCTTTTTAAAACGCCTTTATAATGCTTGATTCCAAAGCTAAATGGACATATCCACAGTTCTGTTAGCGCAGGTGCGTTGTTGCATATGCACACACAGTTGTTAAACGTGGGAGTAACAACACACTCAACATTTTTACTGCTTGAGTGTTTCATTGCTGGTGCCCTTACATTACACGAGTAATACCGAATCCTTTACGCGGACCAGTAAGCTTTTCTTGTTGCCCGATCATTTATATGATCATTTATGGCAACTAATGTTATTGATCGCTGCAACTGACGATAAGGAGACAGAATTCAGTACACATTTACTGCTATCTATACCGAATTCATGTGTGAGACTTCTTTGTTCACCCAAGGGTGTTACAAACGCTACACGGCATTCAGCTTTCCATCTCTTCACAGCACTTAGAGCCGGCAATCCCGTACTATACGATGTAATTGTAAGGCTAACGGTCCACATTCGATAAAAGAAGGCTCTTTCAGGGGTGTTAATATTCTTATAGTGTACACTTGTAAGCAGGAGCGGACACTGAATAATACTTTTACTGGGGCTATTTAAACTACGGCAATCGTGGCGATGTGCATTCGTTATGCCTTTTAAATAACTTTTATTCTCACCTTTCTACATTTTTGTCTTTTACACTTCTCGCTTCTCATGCAGCCTAACCAACTGGACAACTACTACGGTTAACCTGCTTGCCCCAGTTCACCGCTGCTGTCGGTGAATTCGAACGCTATCTCTTCGTGAGTGGAATTCTCTTTGTCTGAAGTTTCTCTTCAAAAAGTCCCGAAACTGCACTACGTTTTTTTTTTCTCGGAGAAGCCCACCCTCCAAATATATGTTTACGGAACTATAAGACTAATAGAAGGGCTCGCTGGTATGCATGAGGGCTCGCACTTGCTCGCATGCTAACCTCATTGAACAAGGTTAACATGAACAAAGCCTATTTCACTACACACACGTGCCGCTGCTAGGGAGTAATCACAAAACTTTCAGTGAATAACTCTGTCGGTGATCCGCAAGCAAAATAAAAAGAGGCGCAGAAAACCACTTTCTTATGGTAAGGCTAAACCAGCTGCGACCGTCGGCGTACTTCAAATTTTTCAAATTTTTTAATCACATGCACCCAGTGGCTAAGTTCTCTTTCTGTTAACGAGATACGTTCACTCTTTCTACTAATTTGAGTTACGCAAGTCTTGCTTCTAAACATTTCAAAAGGGCGAAGTTGGAGTAGTTTCGCAATCTCTTACTTTTTTTTAATTCAGTATTTACCAGGCCTATAAGGCAAGTTGGCCAGCAAGTTAAAGAAAACAGCGAACCGAGTATCTTTTGTGTTAATTGCCTAGAGACCACAGATGAGCAACACTGCGAGTCTTCACTGTAGACCGATATTACAAAACAAACGCCTGTGCGCACGCACGCACACACGCACACGCACACACACACACACACACACTCACACACACACCACACACACACACACACACACACTCACACACACACCACACACACACACACACACACACACATACATACATACATACATACATACATACATACATACATACATACATACATACATACATACATACATACATACATGCATACATACATACATACATACATACATACATACATACATACATACATACATACATACATACATACATACATACATACATACATACATACATACATACATACATACATACATACATACATACATACATACATACATACATACATACATACATACATACATACATACATACATACATACATACATACATACATACATACATACATACACAGATACAGACACACGTGCCGCAAACACATATAAAAATAAAAACAAAGAAGAGCAAACCAAGCTGGCATAAAAGATGGGCATGCATAACTTTCAAACTAGAAGATTTTCTGTTCAATTGTTGTTTTTAACTAGGCTGCCGTATCTGAACTACTACTCGCAGTATGCCCCTATATTCAGGGAAACAATGTCTTTGTTCAAAAATTGAGTGAGATTCACTTCATTAAACATATCCTGAAGATGCTGATAAGGAGCCATTCTGACCCTTAATTCATCCTGGAGGCTTCGCCCAGGATAGCACTGATAGTCGAAGACTTGTAGCGACGTGCCGGGCCCTCTGCACCGCCTTTAGTTACTGCTTGTATTCGTTGCTCTTGAGGGCTTCCTGTCAAGCCTCTTGGGTATTTAGTTATCCTGTTGAAATGACAATGTCGGTACTACTACTACCTAATGTTTGTTTTTGTTTTCATTGACTCCTCGTATAACTTCACAGTTTCCTATGTGTGCGTTACGAGCGAAGTGTGATTTCTCGATCATTGCCACTCTTATACGCAAGCGAATAAAATGTTTGCGGCACGCTGACGCTATCTGGATCTTGAAATTGTTTGTGAACGCGGTCAACGTATAAAACGTATCTTCGATGCACTTCCAGTGTGACACCACCTAAACTCCCGCAAGCCTACATCAACTATATTATTTTAAAACATGCATTACTTCCGCAGCAGACCGGCTCCAGCTGCACGGCGCGCAATGCACACTTACGCATAGGCTCGTCACGAATACACACAGACCCTCGAGTATACAAGCACAAGCAAGCACAGGTGCATGCACACGTCGAAATACAAGGAGCAATGCAAGCAGACATGACAGAGGAGGACACATTGGACCAATAAGGACCGGGTGCACAAAAGCGATGCTGCAGTTGACCATCATCTTTCGTGATCATTCAAGTCGCCGGACATGAAAGTACTGATCCGCAACAAAAGAGGCATTACCCGGTCTCCCTTATAAAGATAAGAGTTGAGGGTGAGCTGTGGCAAAGCGGTGATGCTTCTTGTAAAGAGACGCGTGTGGTCGTTACAACACGCCACTCCCCTTCACATCCGCCCTCCTTCCCTTTATTGGAAATAAACGACCTCCCGAAAACATTCCACGTTTGCCAAGAGGGCCGCATCTATCCGGTTCTGACCTTATGCGGCAATTTTTTTACAACGTATTGAAAGCTTTCAGGAATGCGGAACGACTCTGGTCTCTATAGCATGGCGTGTAACGAAGACCTTTAGAGCACGGCCCGCCAAAACCGCTGTCCCCGAGGACGCACAAGCCACGTTCGGCGGCACCAAGAATAAAGTAAAGCATTCCAAGGAGGAGCTTCGAAGATGGACACGACAAAGAGGAAGCGGTCAACAACGAAATACTCTCCGCCCCTTACCCTTCACTGCTCCTGTCTAAGTCAACAATGCGGTCGGTCCGCGTCACGGGCAGCTGGCCCGCAACAGAACAAACACAGAGTCTACGCCGGCATTCTCACACAATGTGAAGCAAAGCCAGCAAGACCACGCGCACCACCTCTTCAAGCTTTGGCACGCCTACTTCTCTTCTCACGGTGGCTGACTTTATTATTTTTCCGTTTTTTATATACTTCAATGCAGTCCTATGAGATTTACAACGTTTTCGACGCCTTCCAATGTGAGAGCGTGGCTGTTCTTTTCGCAATTCATGAGAAACTCAAAAGAAACTTGCAGGACTGGGCGAACCCAAAAGAAACGAAAGATGCCTGTATGTCGTCTCGCGGCACGTCACCATGAGAGAAATGGCAACGTCTGCGGCTGTACTCTACAGAGGACGCGCGTGCCTTCAATGCCTCCCTCCTCTCCCTCTCTCTCTCCTCCCTTGCTTCTCCTTCGGTGGTTTCGCAAAATTGAATCGTAGTGGCAAAGCGACACAGCTCTGACGACACTGGCCGAAGACTTTCTTGGCGTTCCGTCAGCTGCTGGCGCCTTCCTTTATTTCTTCTTTTCTTTTTAGGGGCGAAGCTCCTTATGGCGTGGCTTGGGCGTCCCTCGTAGTACGTAACCACCAGTGGCACATACCCGATATAGGTATAACATTTGACCTCCCAGGTGGTGCCGGTGAGAGATTTCTTCTGTGCGTTGTTTAACAATAAAAAATAGTGCTCAATGTACATACCAATGGCTGCTAATGGGGAATGAGAGACAGGAGCATTCGGCTTTTAGTCAACGCGCACGCTGCGATCCCCACTAGCAGCCATTGGCATGTACATTGAGCACTATCGGACAAGAAAGGGTTGCTACATTATACTCGCTGGGTGTAACCTCCTTAGTTTTAGAAAGGTTTAGCGAGCGTTGAGTCGCAGGGCCATGAATACAATGAACTAGTATATACCATGAATGAATTCGAGGTGGTTAAAGGGGGGAAGCAGATACGAAGCGCGAGCCGTAAGAAATTAAAAGCTGAATCCTCCTGTCTCTCATTTCACATTAGCAGCCACTGGCATGTACATTGAGCACTATCTGACAGGAAAAGGTTGCTACGTTATACTCGCTGGGCGTAACCTCCTTGGTTTTAGAAAGGTTTAGCGAGCATTGGGCCGCAGTGCCATGAATACAGTGAACTAGTATATACCATGAACTCAAGGTGGTTGAAGGTGGGAAGTAGACCCGAAGCGCAAGCCGTAAGAAAGTGTGCGTGTGCCACCTCTCGTTTAGTCCTTGGAATGTTCACTGAATGGCGGTGCTTCTATATGGGGAATATATGATAAAAAGATGCGAGATGGTGGGACTTGGAGTGTTTAATAGATGCACGAACGGACACACAGACAAATGCATGGATGGACGCATGAACGGACGCAGGAGCGGATGCATGAACGAACGCAGGGACGGGCGCACGAACAGACGCATGGACGGTCACACAGACGGATGCATGGACGGACGAATGCTTCGCCCCACTCTCCATCATTCACTCCGTGGATATGCTGCCATTTTTTCTAATCCAGAAGGCCTAGTACTCAGGATGTTTCGCTTGGTTTTCTTCCTTCTTTTCGCTTATACCGATATTAATGCGGTCTAAGGTGTCCCATGATGAGCCCGAAGGGTCGGTGTTTTCTTACTAGGAAGCGTCATCGCATATTCCCTGTGTGGTATTCAGGAAAAGAATAAACGTTAGCGAATCTTCTGCGCGAGATAATTAGGTAGTTCCTAATTGCCCTCGGTGACATTAAACGATGCGAGCGGCTTGGTGAGCGTCCCACGTAATCTTTAATTATTGCGCGGTAACGGGGCTGAGTATTTGTTGTCATCGTCCGTGCCCGGTGTACGGCATTGGAGGAGGAGGTAAAACTTTATTAGACCAAGGGATTTGGGCACTTACGTCGCAGGGTCCCCGCACGACCCCACTGCGCTATGCGTTCATGAGTTCATGCAGTTCCATGACGTGGACGGCCCGGTCAGTGGCGATTTTCTGCTTGGCCGGGTCCGTCGAACGCAGCAAGGTCTCCCGTTCCTCCCATGTGGTCAGTGGCTCCGGGCCCCGCGGGGGAGAGTCCGCCGGGCATTCCATGAGAATGTGGGTAAGGGTAGCGTGGGGGTGAGTGCATTGAGCACAGGACGGGGCGTACGCTCCCGGGTAAATGCGGGAAAGAAAATAGGGGGAGGGAAGGGTGCGGGTCTGAAGGCGACGCCATAATATTTGGTGAAAATTTTTGAGGGATCGGTGGGGTGGTGGGTATAGCTGACGTTAGGCGCGATATGACTGGGTCATCTCGTTGAACGAATGCATGCGCTCCCTGGAAGAGTCCGACTCCGATTCCGCCGCCGCCCGGTTGATGAGACCTCGGGCGTGGTCATTGGCGGCTTCGTTGCCGGGATTTCCAGAGTGCGCAGGCACCCAGATCAGCTCCACATGGTGGGCCGGGTTTTTGGTGGGCGAGCTGAGAATTCTGAAAGCGCTCTCGTGGACTCGTCCTCGCGCGAAATTTAGGATCGCGGTTTTCGAGTCGGAAAGGACGTACCGGGCATCAGTGTGTGCGAGGGCAAGCGCGATCGCCGCTTCTTCCGAGGATTCCGGGGTGGATGCAGGAGGAAGGTGGAGAGTTGCAATGGGTTGGAGTGTGCGATCAACGACTGCAACTGCCGCGTCGTCGCCCGTGCAAGCTGCATCCACCCATACGGCGTCCTCTTCAGAACCGTAGTATTTGTGGAGAGCTTTTGCACAGGCCTTGCGGCGGGCCGAATGGTAGGTAACGTGGGTGTTTCTTGGGAGAGGTTTAACTATTATCTGTGTGTGTATGGGTCGGGGGATTGGTAGAAGTGTGGGGTCGGCTGCTGGTATGTGAATATTGAGGGTGTTAAGTATGTAGCGTCCGGTGGAAGTCTGAGCTAAACGAGTGTATTTCGCTCGTCTGTGGGCCTCAGTGAGTTCGTGTGTGGTGTTATGGAGCCCAAGCTGAAGAAGTTTAGTGGTCTGTGTGTTAGGGGGGAGGTGTAAGGCCACCTTGTAGGCTTTACGAAGCATAGCATCCAGGGTGGCTATTTCTTCTTGTCGAAGTCGGAGATACGGGATTGTATAAAGGAAGCGGCTCAGTATGAAGGCATGAATGAGACGACAAAATCGTGTTCCTTCATGCCATAGTGTTTTCCAGAAACTCTGCGGACGAGGTGCGAGAGCGCATCCGTCACCCGCTTGAGTTTCCGGATAGTGAAAGTATTACGGCCGTTATTTTGGATGTGAAGGCCCAAGATTCGGATTGTGTCGACCTCTGGGATAGGGCGCCCGTCCAGAGTAACGGTGATGGGGGCAGTGGGAAGAGTACGTGGTGAAGGGCGTATGAGAAGCAGCTCAGATTTTTCCGGGGAACAGGAGAGACCAATGCTTTGTGCGTGTTGTTGTGTAATGTTTGCGGCGGTTTGTAAGGTTTCCTCTATGTCGCCATCACTACCGTGGGTGATCCACAGTGTGATGTCGTCGGCACAGAGGGTGTGGTGAAGGTGAGGGATATTGTGAAGAGCGCGGGCTAAGGGAATGAGTGTGGCATTGAAGAGAAAAGGGGAAAGGACCGAACCTTGCGGAGTGCCTACACCACTGAGGGTATATGGAGGGGACGCATGGGGGCCCATATGAACCTCGGCCGTGCGTCCTGATAAGAAGGCTTGTATGTAGGCGTGCATACGAACGCCCACATTGAGGGGGGAGAGAGCCGCCATGATCGCTCGGTGTTCTACTTGATCAAAGGCCTTGGTTAAGTCCAGGGCCAAGACGGCTTTAGTATGAGCGGGGATGAGAGGATCAAGAATGCCGTGCGTCAGTTGAAGCATGGCATCTTGGGCGGAGAGACACGGGCGGAAGCCCACCATATTGTGCGGGTATAGGTTGTAATCGTGCATGTGTTGAGTCAGTCTGTTTAAAGCAACTTGCTCGAGAAGCTTCCCGAGACACGATGTGAGTGAAATGGGGCGGAAGTTTGATATGGTAATGGGTTTGTTAGGTTTAGGGATGAATACAATCTTGGCATGGCGCCAGGATTGCGGCAAGGTGCCTTCCATCCAGCATTTATTAAAGTAATCTGTAATCTGTGCAATCGATTGATCATCCAGATTACGGAGCATGGAGTTAGTTATCCCGTCTTTCCCCGGTGTAGAGCTCGTTCGGATGTTCTGGAGGGCCATACGGACCTCTTGCTCCGATATGTCGTTGTCCAAGGCTTCATTCGGGGCTCCCTTGTAGGGCGGGAGAGGGGAGGAGGTGCCGGGTGCCGTGTGTGTTGTGCGTAGTTGGTCCAGAAGGGTGTCAGGGGAAAGCGTGGAGTTGTGAAGTAGGCGTGTAATGTGATGTTGTGACGTTGTGCGTGAGTGTGTAGGGTCGATAAGGTGCCGTAGGAGGTGCCGTGCGTACTTGGTGGAGAGGTTGCCAGCTATGCTGTTGCACACCTGACCCCAGTTGGAACGACACAACTCCTCGGCGTGCGCAGTTATTTGTGTCTGTAGCGTAGCCAGTCGGCGTTTTAACGTTCTGTTATGTTTCTGTCGTTTCCATCTCTCCAGTATGCTGTGGTCCGCCTCCCAGAGGTGGGCTAAGCGAGTGTCCAATGTAGGGGTGTTGGGTGGTGTGGTAATCTTTTGTGTGTGTGCGGTTATATCATCTAGGAGAGATGAGACCCAATGATCAATGTCTTGTATCGGGGTATTGGGGAGTTCCCGACGAGCGGATCGGATAGCGTCCCAGTAAATCAGATTGTGGGTGAGGAGTCGAGGTCTGTGTGGTGTGTGAGGTATTCGTATGGCGATAATATAATGGTCACTTCCAAGTGTGTGTTGTGTACGAGACCATGAGATATCTTTGAGAGAACGGCTGAGTGTGAGGTCTGGACTAGTATCCATTGTTACGCTATTGCCGATTCGGGTTGGTGTGAGAAAGTTGTTATGTGTAGTGAGGCGCAAGTCTTGAATGGTAGTCCAAAACCTGCGACCTCGTGCTGTGGTGTACCGATAACCCCAGTCTGTATGCTGAGAGTTAAAATCGCCGCCTATGAATAGGGGGTTTCGGCCCGCGATGCGGTGAATTCTCTGTAATAGCGCATCGAGAGTGGCCATGGCCTAGCGTGGGGTGTGGTAGATATTGGCTATAAAAATCGGAGGTGTGTTAAGTTTCATGGGGATGAGTTCCATGAGGACGCACGGAGTGGAGGAGGTGATTGTGTGTTCTTGGTAGGTAAGGGTGCTATGAATAAGTGTGGACACTCGGGGAGTGTCAGTGGGGTCTGAGTGTACTGCATGGTAACTTGGAAGTTTGTCTTGGTGTTGCGTGTCCTGTAACAAAAGAAGTTTGGGTATGGCAGGGAGGGCAGGTATTAAGAGCTGCAGTGGTGCGCGCTTGCCCCGAAAGCCGCGGCAGTTCCATTGGATTAGTGATAGGTGGGTAGAAGTATCACGACCCGCCATATTGGAGCGTGGGCGGAGCTAGGATTGGTTGTTGTTGCTGTAGTGGAAGTGAAATAGAAGGAGCAGGTGTGTGTGAGATGTAGATAGAAGACCCCTCATGTGATGAGCTGGTAGTTTCGAGCCTCTGAAGGCGGGTCTCAAATTGCGTAAACCTAGTTTCTAGAGTTTGGGTTAGGCGTGTGAATAGTGCATCCATCTGTTGCTCAAAACGAGTAGACAGCTGCTCGACTATCGTTGAAAATTTAGCTTCGATGCGCGCCTCCAACGCTACCAATTTGGCGTCAAATTTGTCTTCCAAGTTTCTTAGGTCAGCCTGATAATCGTCGACTGAGTCTGAACTGCGTTTCTTTTTAGGGGGGGTGAGGAGTGTGTGGCGGGGCTGCTGGGTGACTGCGCAGTGGGTGGGGTGACTTGTTCTGGGGATGGCTGTTGCGAAGGAGGTGAGGGGGGAGTAGGGCTTTGTGTTAGAAGGGTCGTGAGACGGCTTACCTCCACACGCAGGACCCGGAGCTCCTGGTCACGGGGGTCCGGGGCAAGCGGAGTGTTGGTTGCCGGTGGTCTGGTCCCATTGGGCGTCTTCAGCTTGTCCGCCCATGTAGGTTGGTCGGAACTCTTCGACTGCCCTTTTCGTTGGCCGGCATGTGGCTCAGAGCGTTTGGTGCTTGCACCGCGTAGTGAGTGGTCTACTCCTTCCTGTGATCGTGGTTCACGTGGTGACTTGGGCCTGGTTACTTTAGGTAGGTGCCGGTGCTTACACTCCCGGGTCCCCGACAGATGTGGGCCTTCGCAGATGATGCAGACTGGAGTACACGTTGGATTTGCCTCCTTCGGGAGTAATTGGCCACATCTGGGGCACCTGTGCGTCCTAGGTTGTATGCATACATCCGTGCGGTGGCCTATGGTCCGGCAGTTACTGCACGTCTCGACCCTTGTAGTATAGGGCGTGCACAGATGCAGTCCTCCACCATAAACAATCTTTCGTGGGACGGTGGCTTGTCCAAAGGTAATAAGAATCGATCGCGTGAGTCCCATTCGTCGAGCGTCTAGTATAGTTTCGTGTGGGTTGCGGGAGATCAAGTCCGCGAGTAGTTCTTGTGGTGATTCCTTCCAGTAGGCGTTTGTAATAACACCCTGACTGAGCCATCGGGGGGTGCAATGTATGCCGTCATGGCATACTCATGCCTGTCGTAGGTGATGTGCTGTAGCTGCACAAGCTCGAGCGCGTCCTTTTTATTCACCGCAGACACTGTGCAAGTGTTATTGACAGAGTGAATCCGGAGGGTCAGCGTAGATGGGTCGGTCAGCGCAGCGGCCTGCATGAGAGCGGTGAGGAGGTAGCGTGGCTGGAGCGTCGTAAGGTCAAGGCCTCCCTTGGAGCGGAACACCACTTTAAATCCATCGAGTGGAAGGGGCGGTAGTTGCTTGATCTTTTGGGCGGTTGTATGGAGAACGCGCAGCTGCGTCGAAGAGCTCTGTAGCCCGGGAGTTGTGGCGGTCTGCAGAGTCTCGCGCGACTTGCTCGGCGTCTCTCGCACAGAACGATCGGCGTTCGTACCGTGGGTCGCGTTTCGTGTTTCCCGGAGGTTTGCCTGGGCTCTGAGGACTTGGGTCCAGTCCCTAGGGTCATACTGGCTTGGGTCCATGTCCGTGCCTTGTACTCGAACCTCCATGCTGGCCTAAGGTGAGGAGGCTGCGGCGCGACGCGTCGCAAGGCCTAGCACGGCGGTGGCGCGACGGGGCGTGGTTTTTGGGCCTGGTGGCCCTCCTGGGGCTCGCCGAAACCTCAAGAGGGGTTAGTGGAGAGCGCTCACCTGTATGAAGGCGTTCGTGTTGTTGAGAGCACTCGAGATACCAGCGATTGGCAATTTTCGCTGTCGCGGTACGGAGCCGAAGCGAAGTGCTGCTGCACTCCAAGACCCCTAGCGGCCAATCTCCCTACGGCATTGGTGTGTCAAAAGCAGTGAACTGACGATGTTCAGCCTTATTTTTGGCACTCTCTGGCAGCTTCGCTTTCACTCGCTGCGTGCAAACACAAAGCGAAAGATATTTGTAAGCTGTACCGACCTCGGTGAACATAGTAACAGTGAGGAGTGTTGCTCTACTTCCTCTTTAACGGGTCCTGCAACTATTTTTCAAAGAATCATCGAATTAATCGACCATCGAATAACCATCGAATTGATTCGATCGGACTTACAAAGATTTGTCGCACGCTGTCATTTCTATCTCTCTGACCGCAACGCCTAAAGCAAGACATCACCAGTCAATCCCTTGCTGCAGACGTGTCTCAAGAGTCTCCGGCCGGCAGCTATGGGTGATGGGCAATGCCTCACGCGATCGACAGATTGTTATAATAAAGTTGTTTTTTTTTCTATCAGTCTTGTCTTGTCCGGACCAGTGCACTGGGGGCTGAGCAGATTGATATGGTACAATAGAGAGAAGTTACGTCACGCGCGCATGTTTACCTTGAGTACTTTTGTGGTTTTTTTTCTTCGGGTCCACGGCTTATCTTCAATGTGATTGCGAGCGCGTGCGCACGTGGCGACGTCCCGTGGTGGCCGAAGTAACTATGAAGCTCGCGATGCTCAAATCAGTCAGTTTCCGTACAATTAGGTATATCTTGTGGCCTTTTGATTTGATTGGTAAATACTTTATTGATATTCCGGCAGAGCTGTCACCGACCAGGTCCTAGATCTTCCACATAGGGACATCGAGAGCTCACCTAATCACCACCTCGCAAGCCTGATGGACGGCGCAAAGTCGGTAATTTGGGTGTATGACATAATTTGGAGAAAGAAGAGGTAATGATTTCCAGCTGACTTAGAGAGGTGATTGATAACTCCAGGCCATATGCAGCGCTGTAGTGCTTGGCTCTCATGTTGACTCTCGTGATCTCAGGTGCCTCAGCTACCAACAAGCGATGTTTTCTGACCATGCTAGAAAGGAATTGGTGGGCCCTCCTAAAGAATTTCAGCATCTAGTGCACAACACAGGACAATAAATGCGGGAAAACCAACGAGGATAGCGATCCTCGATTTCCGCCCTGTCTTTCTCTCTTACTGTGCGCTAGATGCCGATATAGACTAGCAACGTGCCCAAGCTTGTATACGTTGTTCCCGGCATAGCACGCGTTTCTCAGTTCTCTTAGTCTTTTTACGCGAATTATGGTCCCCGCATCAGAAGGAGACTTCATTCAAACACACCTAGACAGCTTGACTTCATCTATTGTGTAACAACAACGAAGATAAAAGAGTACGAGTATATGTAACGCTCTTCCTTGCCAAGTGCAACACATGTGGCACGGACATATTGGCCAGAGCAACTGCTACGAAATATGAATGCATCGGCGAAGATAGAATTGATGCGGAAGCACTGCGGTCGCTTGTTCACCTTTGTGCACTTACAAATGGCTGAACTACGTACAGACTATTTTGTCAATCTCTATATATAGGAAGAAAATTATGTCTCAATTAACTAAATTATTGTTAATAAGTACTCATAACCAATAATCACACACATTCGGTAATTATGTGTTTCGTGCCTGGGTTTGCTGTACTTTTTAATCTCGAAATAGGCGATGGTGTTCTCTGTTTTTTTTTTTATGGAGGGGGGCGGGGGCGAGTACGAACCTGCAGAGTGTTGAGCATGCGCGATGAACCCCAATTCATCCTTATTGTAACTCTGCGAATGCAAGGTTTCACCTGTAATAACCGGTGCCCCTGTATTCGGACACCCTTAAGTATTTTTGACATTTGCTTATTTACGACACGTCCTATACTATTCTATGTTTCCACTTTTGCCTGCTATAGAATTCATTATTTTCAAGTTTAAGGAAATATTCACAAATAAATTCATTCAATGTTATAAATGTGAATATGTGAAGAAATATCAGTAAAACAATGATACCTGCGACATTTAGTTGCACAAATATTTTGGCAAGCAATTTCACATGCCTTCTGCGTATTTTGGGAAGCAACCCCAGAAGGCATTTCTGTCCGCCTCGCCTTTTCATATTCGCGTGTCCATACGATTCTAACCTTCAAATCAAAGGTTGTTGGTGCGGGTACCACAAATGGCAAAGTTGTTTCTTGATTCATTTTAATTCATTTTTATTTATGTCCTAATTATTGTGAAGTTAAAAATATTACCTTTACTGTCTTCTACTTCGCTAGGCACCATTTCTGTGGGCTTCATTGTGAATGGCGCATTCCGTGTTTGTATAAATCAGCACCGCACCCTGGAGCGAGGGGTCACAGGTTATCAGGCTGTATCTAACAAAAAAAACTAGCCCCTCAACTCATCTCATTAATTTCGCAATTTGCAAATATACAGTACGACGATCGTCAATACAAATATGCGTCCACAACATCAGTACGCCACTGGGCACAGTGGAACTAAAGATACCGCCTAAGAATGGCACGGAAGCACAGGACAACAATTTCCAATATGTTAACGACCCATTTCTACTAATCAGGTGGTTCTTCCAAGTTTGACTCACGCAACCAAAGACGTAAGGAATAAGGTACGATTTTAATCAAGTAACTGCCTTAAATTCGGAAAGACACTTGCGAAGCATGCGAAATTGTAGACGGTAGCGGGGTTCCTTGAAATGGCCGTGTCCAAGAAGAGCGTCAAAACCGTTACGCACGGCGGAGGGGGGGGGGGGGGGTATCTGTAAGTGTCAAGAAAGGAGGTTTCGGGAGCGACTAACTTCATTCTTATCACTGCACCATTTTCATCCTTGTTTTCGCGCTTCTGTAGACCAGCAGAGAACAACTGCTCTGAAAAAACCGCGCAAGGCCTTCAAAGAGCATGATATGGCTGAAGTAATTTCGACACACTGCGAATGTCACAGACACACACACACACACACACACACACACACACACATATATATATATATATATATATATATATATATATATATATATATATATATATATATATGAGATATAACAGACAGTAATGCCAAGGAATGTACAGGGGAAGTTATTAACATTAATGGAATGTAAATAGGAAGAAAGAAAAGTGGATGAAAAAATTACCAACTGTAAGCAGGAATCGAACCTACGACCTTCGAATTACGCGTTCGATGCTCTAACCACTGAGCTATTACAGCGGCACTCCCTCCATCCACTTTTTGGGTTTATCTGTGAATTTAGAAGTAGGAGCGACAGTCAGCGCCATCTATAAGCCAAACAACGAGTGTGAAAACACTCTTATGCGCATGTTTGGCGTCACGTAGCACGTGAACTTCTTATGAGCGGGCAGCTGATTAATTGTCCCTCTTATACAACCTAAACACACCAAGTCTGCCAGTACGAGACCCTCGTTCAATGAAATAAGGGAAAGAAGTGTATACCTAAGGGCTCGTTTTTCCGTGTTTTTAACACAATAATAATGAGATATAACAGACAGTAATGCCAAGGAATGTACAGGGGAAGTTATTAACATTAATGGAATGTAAATAGGAAGAAAGAAAAGTGGATGAAAAAATTACCAACTGTAAGCAGGAATCGAACCTACGACCTTCGAATTACGCGTTCGATGCTCTAACCACTGAGCTATTACAGCGGCACTCCCTCCATCCACTTTTTGGGTTTATCTGTGAATTTAGAAGTAGGAGCGACAGTCAGCGCCATCTATAAGCCAAACAACGAGTGTGAAAACACTCTTATGCGCATGTTTCAGTGGTTAGAGCATCGAACGCGTAATTCGAAGGTCGTAGGTTCGATTCCTGCTTACAGTTGGTAATTTTTTCATCCACTTTTCTTTCTTCCTATTTACATTCCATTAATGTTAATAACTTCCCCTGTACATTCCTTGGCATTACTGTCTGTTATATCTCATTATTATTGTGTTAAAAACACGGAAAAACGAGCCCTTAGGTATACACTTCTTTCCCTTATTTCATTGAACGAGGGTCTCGTACTGGCAGACTTGGTGTGTTTAGGTTGTATAAGAGGGACAATTAATCAGCTGCCCGCTCATAAGAAGTTCACGTGCTACGTGACGCCAAACATGCGCATAAGAGTGTTTTCACACTCGTTGTTTGGCTTATAGATGGCGCTGACTGTCGCTCCTACTTCTAAATTCACAGATAAACCCAAAAAGTGGATGGAGGGAGTGCCGCTGTAATAGCTCAGTGGTTAGAGCATCGAACGCGTAATTCGAAGGTCGTAGGTTCGATTCCTGCTTACAGTTGGTAATTTTTTCATCCACTTTTCTTTCTTCCTATTTACATTCCATTAATGTTAATAACTTCCCCTGTACATTCCTTGGCATTACTGTCTGTTATATCTCATTATTATTGTGTTAAAAACACGGAAAAACGAGCCCTTAGGTATACACTTCTTTCCCTTATATATATATATATATATATATATATACAACCAATTGCGGCCATCAATGTTTCCGCCTGTGGTCTTCCGATAAGGTGACCCCCCCTCTTTTTTTTTTCGCCCTTATTGCCGTTCTACCACTCACAAGCTGCCCCTGTTTCAACTTTCTCCGATCCATACCGCTTTTCCACTACGGCTCGTTGAACGTCAATTTGTTATTTTCGTTCTTGCATCTTTGCTTTTCTATGTTTTTTTTCTGGCTGTCTCCTTGCAGCCTTTCATCGAACATTGCTCCGCGCGTGAGTCCATCACATTTCCGCACTTCCCGTTACCTGTCAAGCGGCGCTCTGAAGCGCTTTATTATTTCACCCAGTTCTGATTTTCCTATAATTCAAAAATTTCTGCTATTGATTTTTGTGATTGCGTCTAAGCGCTTTTAGTGAGTAATTTACCCTGTTCTTTGGGACCATCACTATGTGTTCAACTTCCATCAATTGTACATTCGTCGCGACATTAACTGCAAACAGTAGCGTCATTCATCGCAAACTCTAACTTAACATTGCCGCACTCTCACACACGCACGCACGCACACGCACAAACACACACACACACACACGCACACACACACACACACACACACACACACACACACATATATATATATATATATATATATATATATATATATATATATATATATATATATATATATATATATATATATATATATATATATATATATATATATATATATATATATATATATATATATATATATATATATATATATATATATATATATATATATATATATATATATTATTCATTTATTTATTTATTTATTTCCTTATTTTTGTACCAATGTCAAAGTCATCCCAAGCTATTATTCATCTAACACAGTTTTCTTGGTCTGTGCTGTGTAAGTGCTTTAAAAAGCACTGATTGTATAGCTATCACTCAACTAACAAAAAAGCAAGCACAAACGCTGTATACGTTCACGTGGCTCACACAAACTCCGCCTTCAGCTCACAAAAGAGGGTGGTGCGATGGAATCAAAAACAATGACGTCTGAAGTTAAACAACGACTCTTGCAGGGGCAATAATGCGGCATCGCGTACACTCTCATCTGCTTCTCGCAATACATCGCTTGCGACTATATAACATTCGTTGGTGTGGGTTTAACAGTGGAAATTTCATCATTATTGACCCTATCATCACCCACTATGAGAAAAAAACGAGATCAAATTTTACAAAAGGCGGCCTTCAGGGTTCTTCCGGTGCGATGCTCTCATCAAGCTATATCCGCAATATTAAGCACACCCTCAAAAAGCAACGCAAGCTTCATTGATCCAACGACAGGGAGCGTCCCTTTCATGGCAAACTGTGTTTCGCATTTAATTAATACAACACAAAAAAGTTCCGAGGGCACGTTAACACTTTCGATGGCCTGCAATATACGTCGTATGTTAGCTAATCACGCCACGTACTAACGTTAAATGAGTTGGGCAGGAGGCGCCTCGGTGATCTCGGCGCGGAAGTTTCCATTACCAAACACCTATTATCTTACGCGACACGTGCAGCGTCACAATAAGGCCCAGGCTGACGTTGTCCAGGCATTCTATACGTAGTGTCAAACTGCTCGCAATTATTGCATTCCGCTTATCGCAGCAATCCGCTAGTCTGCCTTTCACAAGGCTGGCGCAACAAACTTTGTCAATTTTGTCTGCAGAATGACGTAATGGGATGCTGTCGATATAATAGCAAGCGTACACGCACATACAGGAAGCTTGAACCAAGCGTGTGAAACAAAACTTTAACGAGAATGAAAAGAGACAGAAAAAAAAATTGCTTGTTTAGGTGTCATTACGAGAAGAGACAAAAAAAAAAAAGATGGAGAGGTTGGCTGCATTAGCTTCCCAGTTTGCAACACTGCCCGTATGTGTAACTTAAAGTGGTTTCTTGGGCGATTGTGTACTTGTTGTTATCCGGCCATTGAAAATGAGTCTTGAAAACGAAACAGAAACTCAGAAATATGTGAGGAACTCTCGTTGCAAATAAAGCAGACAGCGAGAAAATTAGTTTTGCACAAGGTTATCAAGCGCTGCACTAATATAAGACACTCGCAAGTATACTCGAGTGCAGCTTCTTAAGACTTCGTCTATAAAATAAGCCCTAAACACTGCAAGCAATTCGCCCACTAAACGAGGCCGAAATTCGACGCTTGCTAAACGTATCCTTAATATGTCAACAAAAATTCTTTAAAGTGAACAGGCCTTGGCGCATGGTACAACGCCTATTTGACATTCGTACATCCCGCATGAGACCAGAGTGTGAGCCGTTCGCAAGATTGGTCTTTACATAGTGTAAATTTTGGCGCGCTGCAATGAGAGAATTTGTTTACACTATGCAAGACATTACACTATGTACAACAAACTGGCCCCTCCTGGTCTTTACGGACACCTTTCAGCGTGCCAAGTACCAACGTTACTCGAGAGTTCATTGTGGCAACATTGACTTGTAAGCACTGTCGCTGCGACGCTGTTTAGCGGGAGCGCTCCGCAAGCATCGTGAAGGCGCTTAACCTGCACTCCAGAAAAGCTATGTGGATGCCTGGACAGCCTGTACTTCGCCTTCAAGAGTACAACACCACAGTGTAATCAGGCCTCGTGCACATCGCCTTCTCACTTGCTAGCCTGGCTTTAGTTCTCGGGGCATGCCTCGGCCATGCCGTATGGAAACGGATGACTGTGCGCTTAATATGTGCCCCATAGAAGGCCTACTGCCTGTACGTACAACTGTTAGGTGCTCATTAAGTCATGATTATTCCTTTTTCAAATCGGCGATGGGCCCACTACGCGCCCGTAAAGCAACAAGAGAGCCTACAGCAACCGCGTACATTTGTTGATGTTTTTGCTGATAATGGTGATAAACATGCCTGAGAGCTTTGTAATGACTGTCACTCTTCGCACAATACACATTCCTAGCTACTGAAATCATTCTACGCTTGTTTCAGGCAATACAACATCTGTTGAGCAGACTCCTTCCCCTGCATGACATTCGTGAAGTTTTTTTTTTCTTCGAAGTGTATTCAAGAGAGAGATATTGTATGATGAAAGGCAGAGAGGTTAACCAGAAAACAGGTGTCTGGTTTGCTACCCTGCACTGGGTAAGTGAAAATATGAGACAGAAAAGTAAGGAAATGGGAATGAGAGAAAGAGACCGGGGTGGAAGCGAAAACACAGAAACACACTAAAATGTCACAAATGTTCGACGAGGCGGGTCGACCGCAGAAACTTCAGGAGGGCCTTCGTCACTTTTCGGCGGGAAGCTTGCTGTTCCCGGTAAACCAAAATTAATTTTTCGGAAAGCGGCTGGTCTTCGAGGCGTGCAAACACCACTGACATGGACTGTCTCTGAAAGTTGTGCTGAGGGCACTGACACAAAATATATTCAATGGTTTTGTCAACGCCGCAATGATCACACGCAGCACTGTCTGCCCATCCGACGCGGCAAGCAAAGGCGTTTGTGTAAGACACCCCAAGCTACATACGGCAGAGAACGGTTGTCTTACATCTGGTGGTGTTAGATCCGTTGACCTGACTAGGGATCGCGGCTCAAATTGTGGGATAGCGCTTGATTTGGGCTGTTCTGTCAAGCGTATTCAAGTTAGGCAGCGTTCTTTCGGAATGTTCTGCATCGAACACTGAAAAAAAACCGTGAAATCAATTTTGTAAGCAATGATTGATATGTAGGATTTAACGTCCCAAAACCACCATATGATTATGAGAGACGCCGTAGTGGAGAGCTCCGAAAATTTCGACCACCTGGGGTTCTTTAACGTGTACCCAAATCTGAGCACACGGGCCTACATTTTTGCCCTCATCAAAACATTCTGTAAGCGTTAGACACCTTGATCTGACGAAGGATGGGAGCTTACTATATGAACTAAACTTACTTATTGGTCTGCGCAGTCTTCGGAGAGCAGGAATGGTTGACAGACATGATGAACTTCAATGGTCAAAGAAAAACACCATCCAGGAACAAGTGGGATATTCAAATACAAAGGGTATATGAACGTTTCAGTGATGCTTTAGACTGGTTTCCTCGATTTCTTTTGTGTGTGTTAAAGTGTGCCTGATTACAAATTTTTGGAGTGTCAATGTAGGTGCAGTGGCTTTGCTCCCTGTAATAAGGAAGGAAAAAAAAAGGATGGCTTGGCTCTGTTGTAGAACACCTCCTTGCCACGCAGATGGCCTGGGTTGCCACGTGGACAGCCACACAGGCCTGGGCCGACGCTGACACCGACTCCGGAATCGCGTCTTATTTTGTGAAAGTAACTCAATGAAAAGCTAGAAAAACACGTCAATGAGCCTTTTTTTTTTCGACGATGACGCACACGTTTCTCTACAAAAACCAAGGGGCAGCTGCACTTTCCAGTTCTCCCGTGCTAACAGAGCTCCTACTTTATAGTATTCATGTATTCGTGATTATTTATAAAATGTGAGCAAATCGATCCAGTTTATAGATTTTTTTTTATTCCTGAGCATCCAAATATACGAAGATAACTCAGCATTTCTCATAACCTGCAAAATATATACACTGTTTGACAACTATGATCCCGCGAAATTTCCCTTGTATACGTCATTTCGTATACGACTTTGAGTTAGGCCTTAAGAAAAAAAATTCACATACGCTTGAAGCCCAGTAACATGAAAAAGACTAAGGTTAACACAAAATCAAGCCCGATGGACATGGAATGCATTGACAAATAGCGCCGTAATGCGTACGCCTAGTCCAATGTTTACTTTGAGAAATAACATTCTATGGAATATCTACATAAATATAGCGACAATGGAGAGAGAAGCAAAATAAGGGAAAGGCCAAGAGGTCAACCGGAATCGAAACATCTGGTTTGCTACACTATACAAGGGTATCAAGGACTGAAATGCATTGCGCGACAATGCATATATAAATGCTGGCGCGAAATTCACGTCAAACGCTGCCCCTCCTCCTCCTCAAGTCGTTACGGCAAGCTATCGCATACCGTTTCTCTTCTCAGAACATGTCCGTGATGATCCTCATAATCCTAGCCAGACCGCTTACGGTGGTTTCTCCACGCTAGGAGGCGCCAGTGATGATGAGACGACACTGCAAGCTCAGCGCCCCCGCGTCATTCTGTTGTTTCTCCTTCGACCACAGGGGACGCTGTCGATGCCGACCATTTGCGCCAGCGGGGAAGATCAATACGCTGCTGAAAGCGGCAAGATTTACCGCCGCCTCTTAAAGGAGCCAATCCACCTAAGTGGTTGGTGTCGGTCGGCTATATGGCCACAGCGCCGCTGGCGAGACCACCCTCTTCTGCATCTTCTTTTTTTTTTCTTTTTGCTCTTTACCATTTATTACGTGTCCGTTCACGAGTGAACACGCTCAAGGAGGCTCAAACCACGAGCATGACGCAACCTGTGCCGTCCACTCCGTGTTCGCTGAGGTCCACTTTCCGGGGCGAGCTTTTGTTGCACAAACTCCGTGACGATGCGAAGAGTTCAAGGCAACAATCTTCCGTGATTGTAGCTAGTAAATGCATGCACCCTAAGCTCTGGCTTGTTCCTACATGCTTGGGAGAGAGTCAAGGTCTCCAGTATGTTTTTTATCAAACTTCTTTTTTTTTTCGCTTTTTTCGCTTATTGTTTCGGGTACTGCTGGAGCGTGAGGTGCAAACCACCGCATCTCGGACTATATAAATCACGTGCAAGAGGCAGCGCGAGTACTTGTCTACGAGCAATGAAAAAAGAAAGAGTAAGGGACGTCACTAAGAAGAGCAATAAATATTAAAACTGCAATAACTGTTGCTCTGTTGCTCGCAATGACCTGTACCTTAAGACGCCGACCACAAATACTTGGGGGTTTGACTTTTTTCACGATATTTGTAGTGATATTGCATCTTATGAGTCAACAGCTTGTCTCAATACACTTACACGTTTTTCAGACGACTTATTTGAGCATGTGTTTCCTCTATTGCGTTATTGAGATAAGCGACGTCTGTGCAGTTGCTAGCATCGTCCTTGTAGACTTTTCTCCCCTTGTTTGCTGCTTGCCATGCACGTGGGCGTAGGTTTCGTCAAACCTCACAAATAATATTCGCTTGCGCGACGAAAGCATTCATATTACCTCATCAAATAAAATGTTATAGATCTTGATTGATTGATGTCTGGCTGACTTAATTAATAATTAATAATATATTGATTGATGATTGATTGATTGATTGATTGATTGATTGATTGATTGATTGATTGACTGATTGATTGATTGATTGATTGATTGATTGATTGATTGATTGATTGATTGATTGATTGATTGATTGATTGATTGATTGATTGATTGATTGATTGATTGATTGATTGATCGATCGATCGATTGATTGATTGATTGATTGATTGATTGATTGATTGATTGATTGATTGATTGATTGATTGATTGATTGAGGGGTAAGCATACGTGGAACATGTATGGTTGTGGGCTTAAATCAATACTTTAAAAAGAACAGTTCAGTTAGTCTTAAATGTGAAGGTTATTAGGCGGACTTTAAGTCATGTATAAAATTTCCTTTTTATGGCACTATATTATAGTTATGGTGGTATCGTGATAGCCTATTTCACAATGCTCACTGTTTTTTAATAATAAGAGTTTTGCGAAGGACATCGGCATGGGTGTCTTCAAGCATTCCTGCGTTATGTTCCCTCTCCCTAGTAGCATTATGTAACATCTTCAAATACTAAGCCAACACGGATAGTTGGTGAAAAAGCATTCTCTTCCTGTCCCACTAGTCCCTCCGTGTTGTCGCCTTTCTTTTTTTCGTGCTTTCTTTCGCAATGTACTTTCAAGTCTTGTCTCAATAAATATGAATAAATGAATGGACCCGTGAGCTCTGTAAGAATGCGACTCAGCGGAACTATACGTTACGGTATCTATTCCTAGACAGCACAAGGTCATTTGTCAAGCCTGTGTCTCTGTTTTCTGTCTCGGCTTGGTGCACCCACACATGCTCAGAAAAGCGTTTTGTAAATATTTTGTGTGTTTAGAAAAAGTGTTTACTGATTTAGAGTACTTAATGCTCTACTATGGGAGAGCAGAAAGCCGTCCCAACAGATCCAGACAGCCTTTAATGTTTTATTAAAATGGCCGTGACCAGCTGGCTCTGTCTGTGCTCTGCATGCTAGCATACCCTACCTCGAACAGTCTTCCCACTTGCGCTAGCTTCTCTTTAGGTTTTGTCAGCACGTACAGCGTGGTGTGGTAGCATGAAGCGCCACCCCTAAAAATGCTTTAGGCGTGTTTAATATCCTTTGAAGCTAACGTCACCAGAAGCAAAGTGTGAAGCGCACATTTCTTGAAAGTGGTGATCAAAAATCGTAAGTTGCAACAGAAGGCGCTTCGATAGACCGCAGCCCATGACTCGGGCCGCATGTGTCGGCGCCGATGGTTAGTCATCTGAACGACATGCAATGACCAGTGAGAATATTAAGGCTCTCTCCTTCTTACACTCGCTCAGCAATAACGCAAGATTACACAGTGGTGCGCGTGGCAACGCCGCAACGCTTCTTCGTCAGACGTGTCGTTGCAGCAGCCGAGTTAGCTGCAGTTGGCTCCATACGCATGCGTCTACCCTGTAGTCCCGCCACTATCCGCAAGAGGGAGACGTGTGCATCGCGTTCCATTTTGACCGGCCCTGTCTCAATGGGCACAGGCTTTTACCTAACACACTTGGAAATTCAATGTTTTCCTGCCCATGTAGTAGTGTTTCAATCAAGAACCATGCGATACGAATTAGTGTAGCCACAATGCGTATCCGTGCGCGCAGAATTCACTGAGACACCGTCTGTTATCTACATTCACCCTCCGTTGCGAGGCCTTATATGCGCGTTTAACAAATCAACATCTCACAAGTGGAATGCTTCAAAGCCACTTTCATTTATAGTCTCTACGCACTGTGTTCCTGTTGCAAAACTGTTTGCGACCCAGTGATTTGGACGCAATATAACCCCCAGCTGTTTGATCACCCTGACGCAGTCTTCCAGCTTATGACAGTACGCAGATTAGGCATCACCATTCGGACAGCATCTCTCTTCGTGCGCTTGTTTTCTTTTGACAGTTTTTACGACAGATCCAAAATGGCGCAAGCTCTATTTCCCGCGTCCCATTGTTTCCGACGTGAGCGCGTCCCGTCTTTAATCTCGGATATTGTCACATCTCTCCTACGCCGGAATTAGTTGTCCGCTCTCTCGCTAATAGTTCGGCCAGTAAATAGAAGCCACGCTTATTTAGTAGCATGGTTATTTGCCCCTGGCCATTACAATGGCCACCGCGAATTGTTTTGAGAGCTCCTGAAAGCTGACGCCTGCCCATGTGGCGTCGTTCGTCTTCAGCCATCATGTGGCGCAGTTACCTTGTTTATGCTCGCCGCGGACAAAAGCCCTGCATCTCAGCAACTCCGTGGCTCGTCTAACACGTTTGTGCAACCGCGTAGATTTGCGTGGCTCCGAATTGTACGGCGCGTAGCAACGCAACGCGACACAAGTCGCCAAGCTTTAGCATAGCGTCACCGTGGCAGAGGCTTTGCGTAAACAGATTTGCACACGAAGCGCTATAGTAGGGAGGTGCTCTTTAGAATGATGATTCGAATACTAAAACGTGCCTAAATTATTCATGTCACGATTCTATATGCAATCTAGAGTTCGCTAATGTGGAGTCGTTCGACAGTCAATCAACCAGACTGTTCTGGTGCATTTCTTCTAGCAGTGAATAAAGAGCCTTATCTCTTTTTTTTTTTTTCATGTCCTTTTCTTCGAGTTAAGTACTACTGAAATTCATTCTGAAAGCTGCCAATGCAACAGGTTCAGATACGTTTTTATGTGCATACTTCGTTGTCTTTGAATTCAGCAGAACTGAAATCTTGGAAGCTGGTAATGCAGCACGCCCAGGAATTATCCCAGCAGCAACTGTAATTAATTATTTGTCATATGATGCGTAAACATTATTTGGTACAACTATTCCGTCTACCCGTGGCTGCCCAAGCCGATGTTAGGCAATACTGTTGCCAACGTTATGCACTCTATCACCAGACAAAATTAATCATTCTTTAGCCAGCGCTATAGGCATTAGTAACCAACACTGCCTTTTACGCAGAGCTCACTTGTCAAGGCATTAAAGTGTGTCGGCGTGTCGCAGCATGGTGAAGGCACGCGAGATGTTTCCGGTTGCTAAACGCACTCAGAAGCCTCGTAGACAAACAAGTCAACAAGAGGGAAACAACAGGGCTTTATACTTGCTTAGGGAAAGCAAACGTAAAGCGTGTTCTCCATTCACAATCAGGGGTAAATTTTAATCTGCTTATAACGAGAAAATGCACGAGGTCGCATGCTTGCTCGTCTCTTTTGTGACGGAAACGCGAATTTTCGGTGGAATTATAGAGCTCGGTTCAACAGTCTGAAAGCACCAAACATAAACATGTATTTTACATTTACATGCTAACGAGGTGCAGCAAGCTTAACGTCGTTTAAAAGCTATAACCAGGCATGCGTATCTGACGACGCTCGCTGGATAAAACAGCTTCTATCGCAGGCACATGTTTGCGCTGTGTTTCACAAGCTGGGGTTGTACTTATTGGTCTCCGTTACGAAAGCAACTAATACAAAATTGCACCGCATGCGTATTTTGCATGAATAACTTGCTTGTTTAAAAGCAATTATGAGACATGCATTGTTCTGACTTCTGTTCTACGCAGCTGTTCCTCTCAATATTGGGCTGCATGTTAGTGCTTCTTGTGTGAGCTGCCTTTTCACTTGCTGGGCTTAACTGTCTAGCCTTTCTTTGGAAATCTCTGAATACAGCGTTGTATTACACGTGCTCGGGAACATGAGTGAATAACTCAAGCTTGTTTTTCGCCTGTTACGCACACAGTGCCTCAGCCGTTAGACACAGGTGTTTCTGTCTCACGGGGATACCTGCTTCGTAAAGGACCTTCATGCCTCCTTTTTATGCCCGCATAATATCGCACACACACACACGCGCGCGCGCGCGTGTGTGTGTGTGTGTGTGTGTGTGTGTGTGTGTGTGTGTGTGTGTGTGTGTGTGTGTGTGTGTGTGTGTGTGTGTGTGTTCATTTGTTTGTTTATTTCCATACTTTGTCATACGTTAGTGCCAGTTATTGTTTAAAAGTAGTGGAGTCGGCTGTTTCCATCAATATGCAGTTGGACTGCCCAGTTTTCCTTATACTCATCCACGTTGCACGCAGTAGCACAAATTATTTAAGAAAATATAACGAAAAATTGCCATGTTGCAATAGTTGCCATCCTATGTTTCTGATAAAAAAGAAACATATAAAAAAACCAAACATGACCACGGCAAGCAGTAAATATGCACATTCATTAATCTTCTTGTGTATTCATGACAAAACATTTTGTGTCTATCCCTTCGCATGCCCCAGATTTCTATTGCCTGCATCTTAAGTGAGCACTGGTTCACATTACGTGATGTATTGTCAGTTTGGTATGTTGAAATCTTACTGACTTGAGCCACGGCCGGTCGATTTATAGAAAGGGCGAGGTTCTGCCTGTACTCATATAATCAACCCACTTGCGACATTCCCCTTGCATTTCTGAAATGAAATTCCAGTGTGTTTTACCATTCCCTTCATGAGTTACGATCAAGAAAATTCTAGTGCTTAACTAAATCGTTAACCACTCTTTCTAAACACTTAGTTCGTTTGCCTGCGAGTCTCTCAGGCCTTTCTTACTATTTGTTATTAAGAAGACGAGCACTTTTTATCGAACATGCATGCTATGCCAGTTTCTGAATACTTAGCGCTGCTTTTAAATAGCGCTCTTAAATACACCCCAGACACCGCGTCATGCAAACATCGTCAAATGATGCACCGGCGAAATTATTAAGCTCTACGGATTAGGGCGGCGACTGACTTGGTCTCGGCTTCTGATCAACTCCTTATGGCGCAATAATCAAATGTGATTAACTAAATATCAGTAGAAAACAGAGGCAGTTAGGGCGCGTTCATGAAGCCATTTATGTTTAATTGGATTACGAGCAAAGTCTTATTCATAACTAGAAACTTCTTCTTTGGTTTATTAAACAATTCAAACTTACATTCACATTATTTCTCACGAACAGCAAAAACCTAGCGCGAACCACTCCGACTGATAAATATAACAAGCCAGTCAACTACGAGAATTTTTACATGCAACTTGCGGCATGAGCGATAGTGTGGTAATGCATAATGTGGTGTAATGCTGGAAAATGACTTCAAGGACACGTCAATACCTTCAAGAAGGTTCGCTTTGTAATTTCTGGTAAAATGAACGAAGAGATTTTTAGAAATAATTTTGCGTATCCCGTGTCCCTCTGCTACACTTTCGAAAGCGATGCTCTTCGCATAATTATCTCCCCGGCATTAGTGAACAAACCTTTGAAGGCGAATGCTTTATATGCCTCATAAGACGCAAAATTTTACCATCGGCGTCGGCGTCCCACAGCGTCGGGGACGAGTAATGAAAAAGACAAAATTTCGTCACATAATGACTCAACCATATGACGGGACTTCATGATGAACCAACTCAACAATTGTTGATTTTCAGTGCCTCTAAGGTAGCCCACAATCGGTGTCAGCTGTACGTCGCGAGCTATACGAACCACTTGTATCATTCCATTTCGGCGTTTTCTTCATTTTTCACGTGAGAAAGGGAAACACGTGACGTTTTCTTGGCTTTAATGTCGCTGCGGTGTAATATAGAGAACGAACGTACCGACAATGACCCTCAGGCAGCTCTTGAAGGTACGCAGGAAAATACCATACCACTTTCAATATTTGACGCTACCAGCAGCCTTCAAAGGCTTGCACGGGAGATCACACTCTCTATCCATGGTGCCCACCAAGAGCAAGACCAACCGGACCAATTGTCAACACCACCTTTTTTATGCATATCTGTACGCCATCTGGACAGTTCAAGGCCCCACTGTTTATCGTTTATGGTCAAGTGTGACACTCACAAATTTACATTTCTCCTACATTGCAGTAGACGACAACGCTCTTTGCTGTGTTTGTCGTTGTGACGAGATGATACGCTACATCCTAAGTTACTTGCAAGAACATAATGTTCAGATACAGTCACTGTCATTGGTTCTAGCACTTCTTGACAACAGACAAACGTCTGTTCAAGCCGTTCTTGCATGTCGTCGAGAGAGGACATCGCTGCTGAAGGCGATAAATGCACGACTGAAGTTTTATCGGGTACCACACCAAAGTCGTGGACTGTGACCCACAGAAAGAGAAAGGATAACTGAAAGGCATAGAGGTTCACCAGAACAAAATTTTCCGGTTCGATACCCTGCACTGAGGAAGATGTGAGGGGGATATAAAAGTAAAAAAAAAAGAAAAGGTGTAATCAAAGATAAAGACAAAAATGCGCGCACTCTTCAGTATCGGAGTGTGATAGTCGTTTAGCAAGTCTAGTTGACCTCACAAATTTTGGCAGGGCCTCCGTCAGCGCCTTGATAAAAATCATGTTTCTAGAGTGAAGAGCTTGCAAACACTCTGCATGACAATCGAAAGTTCTATCTGAGAGTTGCGCTGATGTTTGAAACTTCTACGCAGAAATACCCCCCACACGTCACATCAGGCGAGGAATCGCGTTAAAAGATCCAGTACAGCGTGGCGGAAGAGCCAAATTGTACCGGGTGTCAAATAACGAAAATTACGTAACCAGTGGCTAGTTTAGACATTCGTCCTCGGTACGAAGAGTTCCGCCATAACAGAGAAATTCATCAGCCGCAACATCAACCGAGTGTGACGCTACGTAGGTGCGCCTGCTGCATTACAAAAGCACAGCGGGCTTCCTCGCTACTTCGCGGAATGATGAGTTACGACAATCCCCAACTGCACTTGCTGCAGTCTCCCTAGGATATAGTTCACAATATGCTCGTTGAAGGCCGCTTCTCCGGCTGACGCTGTTAGAGCACCGTGTTCTCCGCAGAAGCCTAAGCATTTATTTATTTTTTTACATTTTTGAAGATAGACGTGCCGTAACTTCTGTGAATTTGATGTGGCATATTGCTCTTATCAGTAGCCTTTGTAACCCTGTATATAACAAAATTTAATATTTCAGGGGTGACTAGTCGACTCTCAAATCCTCGTATGCGAGGATTTGAGAGCCGAATAGTCGCCCCTGAAAACACTGCGGAATACAGACGAGTACACTGCTGTTGAAGCTTCATGACGCAAATATAAAAGAAATGAGAGCGCGTGTTTCGAATTTACATATTGGGCAAACCAGCTACGGAAGCTTCTCTGAGGGGTGTAGAAGTTGCCTTCGCATTATTCAAGGTAACCAAAACCAGCTAATAGACCACGCAGAAGCCAACAACATAATGTGTGTATCCAGTCGCTCTTCACTTTTTTTACTAGGCAAGGCAGCACTCAGAACGTAACTATATAGAGTAGTTTATTCTAGTCGACGGTATCATGCGCCGCAGATTGCTATACAGCAAGCAAAGTGAACGAAGTAGCTCAAAAAAGCTGCCAACTTAAAGAGATGCTTAATTTTAGGTGTGCGACAACCAATGGGAACAAGTATTAATTCACTGGAAAAGAAAAGACGTCGGGCTACAAGTAGGTCAAAGCAAGTTACAGCAAAAAGTAGACGTTGCTGCTTTAAATGCTGCATCTGCGAAGATTCGAAGCAGTTTCGTGAACAGCTTCCCTAAATATCTCCAAAGTATAGGAGTCCTGCGACGCTTCATTTGTTTGAACATGCATGCCCTTCCAGAAAAAATATTTAGAGCCTACTGACAGTTGGCGGTTCATTTCAGCGGTGTCGATATTTTGCCTGCAGTGTCCATACCGCTTTCTGCCCTCGGTGACGTCAGTGCCTGAGGGACAATCGTTTTTTTTTTTTTTTTTGGGCGCAATAATGCTGTGACACAGGCGCATAAGCGAAATCTTAGTCAACGTCCAATATTTGTACGCCGGTCGCCATACCCGATCAACATGAAGCAAATTATTACAGTCGTGTTAGCGTTCAAAGGATGGTAACTAGAAAGCTATCTGTACAAACTCTATTCGCAGTGACCTGTGCAACCACTCTGCATGTATTAAGCTTTGTCTTTAGGCCCTCCCATTTTTTACCCCCCATATATCGTAGACGTGCGTAGTGCGTCTGATTAGTTTCTCTACTCTTATTAACTCATTTGTTCTGGTTTCTCTTGTGTCCTTATGTTCCTTCAATACTAATGCCATATTTCTGAGATGGCTGGCTCTAACGCAGCCTATTACAAGTCATATGGCTATAGCGCACCAAGACAAAAACACAAAAAGAGACGCACACACCCAAAGTGCTAACTTGCAACTAACTAATGTTTCATTTGCGACCACACACGTTCGTATAGTAACAGTAGATTGATAAAACCTAGAAAACATTTACATGAAAACAGATTCCACAAGAGACTGCTTTACTTCATACACAACACCGGCCTAACAGCACACATTTAACAAAAAATTTTATGCCTTAAAGGCAAGTCTTTATCGCATTAAAAAACATTTGCTTTTATATGCACTGGTGACATTTTCTCGGTAAATCCCAATAGCGCGAAAGAGCAGGTGAACTTGACCCTTTATACGCCGCTATATAGGCGGCCGGTTTGTACAACAGTGTACAGAAGTGACGGGGTGGGATAGGGGGGGAAGGGAGTACTTATATTAAATGGTCTGCTCACGTAGCAACGCTCATTCCCAAAAGACAGCTCTCAGGTCATTGAGCTCCTGGGGCAACGAAATTCAAGCTCAGGCAAGCACTCATTAGCGTCCAGCGTCGGGAAGCTACGCAACTCCATTCGGGAAGCCGTCCAATCGCAAACGAGCTTTGAAACTTGCGCCACAAGCCACCCTATCCCCTCACGCGTGCTCATCACGATCTTCTACTATGCCACCTCATTCCAGGCGGTCTTCTCGAATTCGTGAGGTTCAAACTACGCATAAATGTAAGTAGAGTAAAAATAGTAGGAAAAGGTAACACAGATATATACGGACATATCGAACAAGGCGTAGTTTTTGTCGTTCTCGCGTTCACGGCGAGTTTGTTTTTCGGCTCTCCGTGACAAAGTCCTTATCCACTTCGGCCGTTCCACCTGCCGTTGCTGATGCAGCTACTCCTACGCTGCTGTTCTTGCACTGCTTGCGCTGGTTCGACTGGGGCAGAGAAGCAACCAGGTAAAAAAAAGTCTAGTAACGCTCCTTGTTGCCTTTTTCTTTTTTAGTCTGCTCGTTTCAACCGTTTACCTGCGTAGACTCAAGTTCACTACGCACTACAGCCTTAGCAACCCACTTTGTTTGTTTTTTTTTCTATACGAGTGTTTGCTTGCTCGTGTCTACCACGGTCTACATTGGAGCGTGCGCGAGCGTGAGACTGGCGTCAGGTGCGGCTTGTCATGCGCCGCTCGGCGTACAGTCTAAAAGCAAAACATGGCGCTGGAGTGCGTCATCGCTCTACACGGGAGGAACAGAAACAAAAAAGGACGAACGTACTTCGCGTTCACTAGCTCGCTTGCCCGTTTTGCTTGCTCCAAACCTCGTCGGCTGCCAGCATTGGAGATGCTTATGCAAATACCGTGTTAGCGTGGAGGCAGCACAGAATATTGCGCTTGTTTACGCTACCGCTGGCTTCCAGCAGCGTTCATTCTGTAGCCGGCTTGTCTGAGGCTGTGTACGAGGCCGGTTCCACGCGCTTTGAAATTTTCCCTTGCTCTCCTACGCCATCCAACACTCACCCGCAGTTTTCGTTATTTCAGCGTGGCCCACACAGCAGCTGCTCCCAGTTTCTGCGCACCTGGCATGGCACGAGTCAAGACGCACGACCGCCTTTACTATTTTGGTTCCCTCGATTGGGATACTAAAACATGTGCGCCGGTGTTACGTTTCCTCCTAGCGCTGTTCGACCAGTGAACGCTCAAGCTGGCGCCATGAGGGGCACCGAGAAGGTACCCTACTGTTGCGAGAATTTGGTGGTTTAAAACGAAAATTAGGCTCTCTGAAGCCACAACTTGCTGCACGAGCTTGAAGCATTCACGAATAAAACTTGAGCCACAACCCTAACATGGCTCCGGCACAGACGCCGCAGTGCAGTACTTTTGAGGCGAAAGCCTCACCGAGGGCGAAAAGTGTTCGTTGGCGTAGTCCGCGGCGATGATCAATATTACCGATGATGCAAAAAGTCAGGTGATCAGGAATAAGGCCTTGACGACGTCACCACGTGACATCATCGTGACGGCATAGATCACGAAAAATTGTGGCGTGCTAAGATGTGATCGTACTCTCTTTGTGACGTCGTACAACAAGACAAGATTTCAACGGAAACCCATTTGGCAAAAAAAAAGAGAATTGTGAACGAACTTCACCGATAATTACGATAGTGCTAGTGTGAATTCTGGGCACATCTTCACGCTGAGGCCACGCCGACTGTGTTTGCGGTTGTTGCTATTCGTAGCAATGTAACATTCGTTTCATATTGCCACAGAATCTGCCAGCGCTCGAGTGTTTCCTGCACAACTCTACGCACTTCAGGCGTCGCCCACCAAGCGAAGCGACGATAGCCTCGTCACAAGCGAAGCCAGACGCAGTGCACGACGCAGCCCTGCAAGCGCATAAGCTCCGACCGAGGGGCCGGCGCGCGTGCCGGAGAAACAAAGCGAGAGTGGAGGGTAGTGACTCGTGACGTCGACAAACTCCGCAGTCATTCTCTTTCGTAATAAGCTCGCTCTGTCAGTGACACCGCTAAACGCAGGGACGGGTTCCTAAGAGCTGTTTTCTAAGACGAACCAGACACTCCCCAAGTAAAGTACATTGAACGTTTTCAGCTGCTCGCTCCGATTTCCTCTTCGAAAGACATGAATTTACTTCGTTGCCTTCTCACTTCTTTGCGAGTGTCTATTTCACCAGACCAGACCAGACCAGACCAGACCAAACCAGACCAGACCAGACCAGACCAGACCAGACCAGACAAGACAGACAGACAGACAGACAGACAGACAGACAGACAGACAGACAGACAGACAGACAGACAGACAGACAGACAGACAGACAGACAGACCCCGCCGCGGTGGTCTAGTGGATAAGGTACTCGGCTGCTGACCCGCAGGTCGCTGGTTCAAATCCCGGCTGCGGCGGCTGCATTTCCGATGGAGGCGGAAATGTTGTAGGCCCGTGTGCTCAGATTTGGGTGCACGTTAAAGAACCCCAGGTGGTCAAAATTTCCGGAGCCCTCCACTACGGCGTCTCTCATAATCAAATGGTGGTTTTGGGACGTTAAACCCCACCTATCAATCAATCAACAGACAGACAGACAGACAGACATTTTTGATAAATGCTCTCACCCGTAGTTGGCACTGCGACCAATACTGTTTTTGGATAGATTAGAAGAATTACGGAATCATAAAGCCAAAATTCGTATTTCTTGTGGAGTCAATGTCTCGAAAACTTTTGCTGTTCGGTGTACAACCAGCCCTGTTACGTGCTCCCCTGGAGAAAAAAAAAAAGAGTTGAAATAGTTACAAGGAGAATGAAATGAAGATGAATTAATAGACAAACAGATATAAAGAGGGCGCACAAAATAAATGAAAGAGGAGGAAGGAAATTCGCAAAGCCTACCAAAACTACAAAATCCAAGACTATATCAGTGCGCCACGACTCCGCTGCACCTTTAGCATTGCGCCTCCCCTGCAAGCTGGAGTAATTTTATTACTTCTTTACTTTTTGTAATGTTACTTATTTACTCATGTATTTATTTGTTTGTTTGTTTGTTTGTTTGTTTGTTTCTTTGTTTGTTTGTTTGTTTGTTTGTTTGTTTGTTTGTTATAACGTCAGTAAAAAGTTAGTTCCATTCAGTTGCTGTGAACCATTATTCTAAAGATTACACTAATCTTGCTCATGCACCCTTGACGCCTACGCTAGATTATGTGAAGGCTAGTCCAAGCGAACACCTTCAGTAGGCTTTAAAAACAGTACTGCAATGTAAAATCCAGGCATTCTGGCCTAGCAACAGACACGGTAACTTTCGCTATTTTATGGGTAAAAAATCTCGGCAGTCTTCCCGTTCCCCAATAAAGAGAAGCATATTACCAGTTCTCAATTTTGTACGTGTCAAATTGCGTTCGCTAACGTTCCAGTGCTTTCTCTATACGACTGTACTAAACACCATGCTTCACGACAAGCTTTCCTGATTCTCTAATAGCACTATTGTGTGCTTGATGTAGTTTTGTGAACATCACGTTACTGCAAGCACGTATTTAGTGTGCCAATAGAGCTACGAGCTTTTTTCAACGAAAGTACAAAATGCAAGTGTTTTTTTTTTTGTTCACTTCGACCTCCAAACGAACGTAAAGTGAAGAACAGAGTGAAACCGAAGAAGCCGCCGCACTTGAGCATAGAGAGCTGAATCGAAACGCAATTTACTCGAATCCGGTCGACTCATTTGCAAACTGCTCACGAACTTCGCAGTTTGTTTATTGGCTACGGACGCTGAATACGTCAGTGAGCGAATTAGGCACACTTTAACCGCATTTGCTAGACGTGAAAAGAAGGTTCTCCTCTTTCTGCTCATCTTGCACAACCTGTCTATTTGTTTCCACTTTCTTTGCGGACCTTTGCCGCCAGCTAAGTGCTCATGGTGTTGTACTGCTGACGCAAATTAGGTTTTGTGAAACGAGGGAGCTGGCGCGTCGGATTGCGCTGCGTCAGCCCGTCGACTTCAGCAGCTATTATGCCACTCTTGCGTATTGTCTTCACCTTTAAAGTGTTTTACAGCTGCATATTTACTCAGCTATTCTGCACTGTAACAGCTGGCCCCGACTTTACTGCGCCATGCACACGCTTAAAATACGTCTTCCTTACGCTCTAACTTAGAGTACCACTAGATGGCACGATGGAAGCATTTATACCAGTCTATAAATCCTTCGCGAAAATTGTTCTTAGATATCAGCTTTCGCGAAAGCATTTTTGCATAGCGTGTTATCTTTGTAGATGCCTCTTCTTCCTTGAACTAAATGACACGATGCAGTGGAAATTAGGGAAGTGCTAACGTGGGGAATTGGGTGAAGGCACTTCAATGCTCTTACTGCTCTGTGCTACTGTATATACAGCCACCAAATATTCAATCCTTACTTTGTAACGATGTTTACTGCATCTCAATCGTTGTTTTTTTTTTTTGTGCCACGCCTGTCGGGTGAAATGGAAGCTTTCTAAGGTGCTCCTCACTCGGGTCACTCTGAATGACGGCAAACACTGACGGAGATGCTTCAAGGTGTGTTAAGTCGTATTTTAAAGTTGTCTAATGTAGACCTAAACATACCTGTCATTCTGGCAACTTCATGATTAACAAAATTGGGAGCGCGCACGTAATTTTTGTATACGCGCTCTTTATTGGTCAAAGAACGAAGGCGTCACTGTAATCTGCTCTAAGTGCTGGTTTCCCGGCTGCGGCGGCAGCATTTTCGATGGAGGCGAAAATGCTGTGTAGGCTCGTGTGCTCAGATTTGGGTGCACGTGAAAGAACCCCGGGTGGTCTAAATCTTCGGAGCCCTCCACTACGACGTCTCTCGTAATCATATGTTAGTTTCGGGTCGTTAAACTCCAGATATTATTGTTAAAACTATGATAAATATAAATGCCTATACGCCATGAAACTTGGATAACTCTTACTGCACATAACTTCTACTAAACGAGAAGAAGGTAATGGTTAGTCGACAAATGGCGTACGCATTACCACAGTCGCACCACTTCCACGTGCTACATTGCTTTTATAAAGGCTGGTGGCCATAGTACCATCTGTGATGCAGGGTTCTTGTTGCTGATTTGTTTTTCTCCCGGGCTGTGCCTCAGAGAGTTTTGTTAATAAGGACAAAGCCGTTCGGTTTCCAAGAAACACACAAAAAGTTTAATTGAAAAGTAAAAAGGCAAAGATTCCTCACAAAACAAAACACTTAATAAACAGTTGACTGGACATGACGAAACACATCTGTAAACACCCAACAAGAACGTTCAAAGTCAGTAACTAAACCTAACGTTCGAAAGGGGCTGAGTGATGGGAGTAGCGCAAGAGTATCGGTGCGGTCTCACCCACAAGTTGGTTTTCGGCGGTGATGAGAAACCGGAACGCCGTGACTCCTGCGTCAATGCGTGGGCTGGACGAGGACGAGGGAACGCTGGCTGCTGGCGACACGTCGAAAAGCCCTACCAAATCGTGATGGTTTCGGCTTGAGGAGCGTGGACACGTCGGAGACGGGAGAACGCAGGCTGGTGGCGACGCGTCCGGGAACTAGGGTCGACCTAGTCAAGCAGCTGGGCGCACAGCTCGGGCCCGGAGCCCGACGGCTGTAGCTCGCCTGCCGGAACCAAAGTCCGCAGGCCCTGGAAAGGAGTTCAGGACCGGATGGCCACGGTCCTTTGGAGCGGGAACCCGACAGCAGGAGGCCCCGGCCGGTGGAAGTCCTGTAGGCTCGGGTCCGGAACCCAACGGCCCATCTTCAGCGCCCGGTCCGGTGACGACCTTCCGCTTGCACTGCCTGCCTCGAATTCCCCTTGCTCTGGTCTCCCCAGGCTCCTGCTTCAGCTCTGGCCCACTTGTCTCGTTCTCATTGGAGATACTACTGTTTCGTGGTGTCAAGCCATTGGGCCTTGAAATCTCCGTGTTCGCTGCCCATTGGATGTTTTACCTTTTGTTTATTTCACGTCCTGCCACGCATCCTCGTGCTTGACGCTCTTTAACGTCGTCATTCTTGTTTAAGCAGCACCGCACGTGCACTCTGGTATTTCTCCTTTTGTTTTTTTTTTTTTCGTGACGCGCACTTTTCGAAGGCGCGCACTTTGAACGCGCACCACACATCACATACGCCCCCCTTTTATTCAAGTTTTTTTTTTTTTTAGAAAAAAAAAACTGCCGATGAGTGCGCGTTCTGCACTACGTCACAATTAAACCACATATTTGCACCACGCAGTTCAACACATCACCGGGCTACAGTTCGCTACATCGTCCAAATGTCCACACTTAAACTTTAGATTCACCCAATTGCATTTAAAAGTTCTGAAACCCGGAATAAACCTTTTTACTACAAAATCGACTATGGACAAAGCTACTTGTGTCCGCATCTAAAAGTCGAAGTCCAGAAAGAGCTACCGGTTTTCTAACCCTACACTCAGGTTATCGCGTCCCAAACCAGACGCACTGCCCTTCTCGCACGTTTCGAAAGTAACTGTGGCCAACATGCTTTTATGCACTTTCGCTGAAACGCGTGTCTGCGCCCCCGCCGGCCACATGAACGCTTACCGGTCACAGAGGAACAGGGCGCGGTCTCGAGCCGTCGGCGTCGACACGAAACGCACTGAGACACGAATGTCCAAATGCCACAATCTCTCACACAAATGCTTTCTTTTAGTTCACCATCTAATGAACACAAGCTCGGGGTGCCCTCAGCAAGCCCAAACGCTCCGACAAGCGTGTGAGGTTCCTGGATTCTTGAGAAGGGATGCCGTTGTGCTCGGTCATTATACAGCTCATCTTGAGTGGACTTAATTATAGGTTCAAAACCAATCACGTTCTCAGGTTCAAGACCCTGTCTGGCATTCTCCATACCTACTATCGAGCCCACCTCCGATTCGATACTGTTTATTTTGAAGAGTGCTTCAGCACTCCCATCGTGTTTTCTCGGACAAATAGCAGTTACGCTATCCTGTGAACTAGAATCCCCTCTCTCTCTGAGTGAGATATACGTATGGTCTAGGACCATTGACGTGGTGCCTGCTGCTACCTCTGTCGGTACAAAACAATCAGTGGCCACTATATCAGAGCCTTCATGGCATTCGCTGCCATCTTCCCAATGACGTTCTAGCGCTCCTTCCATGGAGCTATTGAGAGGTAGCCCTACCCCTTCCCGAAATGTGCTCGGCCTTTGAGACGTTCTGATACACACCTCATTCTGAATGGAACTTCTTTGTTCCCTGCTATCGAAGCTTTGCTCCACCACATTTTCCACAGCTTCTAGGTCGCCCATATCCAGGCGCTCTTCTTCATAGGTGCTTGGCCTCTCAGAGGTCCCCAAGCAGCTAACGGAAGTAATATGTTCCCAGCCAGAGAAGCTTTCCGTCGCTTCAACAAACTCCTCATGACTCCTGCCTTCTTGGCTGTCCACCTCTCTGCCTTCCTCTATCTGAGCTTCTCGCTCCGAAGTAAGGCTGTCGCGAGGTTCGAGGCCAACCTTGCAGGAATCGACTTCCCTCCAGCAAACGCTGCTATCGGAGCAAACATTCACCGCTTGCTCGACCTTCTGCATCGCCAGCTGCCCCCTTTTCGCCATCGCAAGCTCGAGTCGCCGCTCGAAGTCCACCCTCTCTAATTGGAGCTGCTGCTTCAGTATGCGTGTCTGACGCTCTAGCAACACTTTATTTTCACGCGTTACGCGCTCTAGCTCCTCCTTCTTAGCTCTAAGCACCAATTCAAGCTTTTCCTTCGCCGCCTTTCGTTCTGCAGCCCGTTGCTCACGCTCCCTCTCCATCCGCTCCTCGTACCATACTCTAAACTCCGCTCCCGTCAGTCCCATTTTATCCGCCAACTCAATTAACTCCCACGTGTTCGTCATCGTGTTAACCGCGTCAAAAAATCTACTGGAAAAACAAACGACTTTGTCCTGTCGCGGACGCCAATTTGTGATGCGGGTTCTTGTTGCTGATTTGTTTTTCTCCCGGGCTGTGCCTCAGAGAGTTTTGTTAATAAGGACAAAGCCGTTCGGTTTCCAAGAAACACACAAAAAGTTTAATTGAAAAGTAAAAAGGCAAAGATTCCTCACAAAACAAAACACTTAATAAACAGTTGACTGGACATGACGAAACACATCTGTAAACACCCAACAAGAACGTTCAAAGTCAGTAACTAAACCTAACGTTCGAAAGGGGCTGAGTGATGGGAGTAGCGCAAGAGTATCGGTGCGGTCTCACCCACAAGTTGGTTTTCGGCGGTGATGAGAAACCGGAACGCCGTGACTCCTGCGTCAATGCGTGGGCTGGACGAGGACGAGGGAACGCTGGCTGCTGGCGACACGTCGAAAAGCCCTACCAAATCGTGATGGTTTCGGCTTGAGGAGCGTGGACACGTCGGAGACGGGAGAACGCAGGCTGGTGGCGACGCGTCCGGGAACTAGGGTCGACCTAGTCAAGCAGCTGGGCGCACAGCTCGGGCCCGGAGCCCGACGGCTGTAGCTCGCCTGCCGGAACCAAAGTCCGCAGGCCCTGGAAAGGAGTTCAGGACCGGATGGCCACGGTCCTTTGGAGCGGGAACCCGACAGCAGGAGGCCCCGGCCGGTGGAAGTCCTGTAGGCTCGGGTCCGGAACCCAACGGCCCATCTTCAGCGCCCGGTCCGGTGACGACCTTCCGCTTGCACTGCCTGCCTCGAATTCCCCTTGCTCTGGTCTCCCCAGGCTCCTGCTTCAGCTCTGGCCCACTTGTCTCGTTCTCATTGGAGATACTACTGTTTCGTGGTGTCAAGCCATTGGGCCTTGAAATCTCCGTGTTCGCTGCCCATTGGATGTTTTACCTTTTGTTTATTTCACGTCCTGCCACGCATCCTCGTGCTTGACGCTCTTTAACGTCGTCATTCTTGTTTAAGCAGCACCGCACGTGCACTCTGGTATTTCTCCTTTTGTTTTTTTTTTTTCGTGACGCGCACTTTTCGAAGGCGCGCACTTTGAACGCGCACCACACATCACACCATCTCAAAATTTAACATGGAGCGTTTAGAGAGAGCAGTGATGCAACATATCTGAAGAACTTCCGAAACATAGAAATGCGTCAGCCTGACGAAGGGAACGCTGTCAGCTTCACTGTGTTACGTGGACCGCGAAGCTGAGCTGGCGCGAACACCAATGGCACAGCGAATCTGGTTGAGTTATATTAAGGATGGACGCCGTGAGCAGAGTGACTAGCACGCACTATTTCGTGCTGTCCATTTCACATCAACCAACGCACACGAGGCGCAGCACGACTGCCTCCGTAGCCGGGACACCACAGATGGCAGCGCGTGGGCACGTTCCACAACAGCCATCGCGGACAGGCTTCCATTCATGCAGGACATTATTTCCATATATGGTGTCGGTTGACGCCATCCTCGCATGACGTGGTAATGACGTCATCGATGATCACATGACGGCACTCACGACTGCGGCGCCGCGGGTGGCCGCCGTGCTACCTGTCATCTCGCCGCTGTCTACTCACGCTCTCCTTACTATCCCCATCTTTCACATCCGCTGCACTTCGCATTCGCTCTCTTTCATCTTCGTACGCTCTGCCGGTTACGATGATGTCGATGCCGCTCAACACAGGAACGACTGCCTAAAGGCTTCCTTCTAAACCAAGGAGCTAATGTCTAAGTTTCCTTCCAGCTCTTTGCCATGGCTATGTCAGCATTGCAGCTGAGCATCGAAAGACTGTCAAGTGTCAGAAGAACGCCAAGGAAGCCGGCTGAGGTTATAGTAGGATCACCAGGAATGACGCGAGTGTGTTTACGTATCCGTCCGAAAAATCAATGGCTCCTTTTGCATTTATGCGATCCCCTCCTTCTTCCTCCTTCCAAGCACGCCTACAGGTAACTCCCGAAAAAAAAAGACAAGTAGAAAAAGCACCAGGCGCAAGCATCGGAGTGCCCGCGTCGTGGGCATGACCGTCTATACGTGGCTAAGAGGCATAACAAAATAATAACGCAGAACTTCGTCTCCGGCAACTGACGCTGCAGGCGATCTCACGGAAAACAACACCTCTCGCTTACCTCGTCCGTCCTTACGGCTCTCACATGCCCAACGTCGGAAGTGCAAATGCGAGCGCGTGCGCGTACTTGTAAACTAGGCGCCCGCGGATCTGTGCCTTTCTCCCGGAAGAAGCTTGGAAAGCGCGCCACGTCAAGAGCAACCAAAAAACAAAAAAAAACACGTGCGCGAGATGCGAAGACGCTAGCGTGGAAACAACGCCCAAGTGTGTAGCGAATGCTAGGAAGCTTCCGCTTCTCGAGGCTGTCACAGCGCCCGCGAAAAACGCGTTCGTTAGACAGTATGTGCAAAAGATTGTAGCGCAAACTGAGGAAGCTTTTTTTTTTTTTACGAAGAATCCTTCCACGCGCGGGTTTCGACTTGTGTCCGTAAAAGGAATTCGCATGTGCTTCCACGTTTTACGCTGCATGGAAAGCTTAGAATGGGTGTCATGGTGTTCGAAAAAAAAAATTCAGCCTGCGCGGGATATCATACGTCTTGGCCTATGCGTCCATCATTGTTATTGAAATGTTTAGCCGTCACTAACGGATCGGTTTGCAATCGAATCGGTCTGCTAAACTATGTTTCTCACTCGTGTTTTGTGTATTCAAGAAACGTACATACAGTCGAGGTAAAAAACTGTTTGGAGTAGTGTTCTTGTTGGTTGCTTTGTTTTGTTTTTCATCGAATAATGTTAGGTCAAACCTCAGCCAAGATTGTTTTGTGGTTATGTAAACGTCAGCAATGTAATAGTTATTTACAGATACTCCCAAAAGGTTCAGATGTCCTTTTTCAGTGTCAGCTCTTCTTTCGCCTGTTTGCTCCATATTGCAATTTTAATTGCTGTTTTTTTTTCCTCTCGTGTTCTTACACTAATGGGCAACCCACGAAATTTGCATTGCTACTCATAAATAGGAATTGCGGACAATTATTTATCTTGAATAGCAAGGTATTTCAATTTTGTGACGGTTTAGAAGTAAAGCTCAAAACTATTTTTTTTGTTGTTCTTTTATCGCTGCGCTTGCAAGTCATAAGAAAACTGAAAGAAATTTACGACCGTCTTGTTCTGTCGTCCTATTTCTTTACGCCATCTTTTAAAGCGCCCGAACGAAAGCTGACGCAATCTATATAACTTTAACTTTGACTCATATATTCTATATTTAGCCTAAGGCTGCGGGTGGCTTTCGCCAAGGGACTTTCTTGTCGCAATGAAATGTTTAAAAATGTATTTCTCTCTCTCTCTTGACGACTATGGGGCCGAGAGGACCTTGCGACACATCACACATCTGTGATTGTGATGACTACATTGTGCAAAGACGACAACTTACGATCTCTCTAGCTAGGCTTCACCACAAACTGATGTTAATAGCAACCATTATGGGGTTTTGTCCGGAAAAGTGATCACGAATGAAGGAGACCAAGTCATCGGTCTTCCACTAGTCCGTTGTCTTAAACAAGTTATTAAGGAGGCTGTGTTACATTACTCTCCGTATGTAGCTAAGTTGACGGTGACTATCTTAATCCTCATTCAAATTTTCACGAAGCCGGCAAAATAGACAGCTTCGAGATGACGGCATTGGAGACAAAAAATGATGCAGGCTACTTAGCTGTCCCAACAAGATGATGGCTCAGCGAAATCCTCATATAGCACGTATCTCGATGGTATGGTGATCCGTCTGCGAACAAACAAACGCTCTTCCAGGCGCTTATTGTGAGCTACGTTCACAATGTCTGTAGATTTAAACGCAGCAGAAGTAAAAAGAAATAACAGTAACGTCTGATTTCCTTATCTTCTTTTTCTCGACCCAAGGTGGCATCACATCACGTAGACATCATCGAGACGCATTCTATTTCTCGGACAACATGGGCGATCGATGCTGTCTTCTAAGCTGTCAGCGTAGACTGCCTACGATGCTGTTCAAAACTGGGACGCAGTAAGACAACATACTAGCGCAAGCGGCTCAAAAAAAAAACTCAGAGAGTTGTTCGTGCATTCACTTAAGACAATTCAAACACAAATGTCATCATTTTTTCCTTCGCAGTGAATGTATAGAGGAGCAGAAAACACGAGCTGTTGCTTCTAATGCCGCTGCCAAGCGCTATCTTCATCTTTAAGGACGACAGTATTTCTCGAACGCAGAAATTTTGTTCCGTGTTTCTGCCTCTCTGTCCGTCCCACGATTCAGCCCCGCGTCCAATGTTTAAGCAGTTTCTTAACACCCGGCCACCTTGAAATGGTGTCTGCGTTCATATTTGTGAACATTGTCGATCGAAAAAAAATATTTCGTATATTTGAGGCGCAACATCAATAAGTAAATATTAGTTGGTGTGTGCCTTTACTGCAAAACGCATACATACGTAATTAAAAAGACCTTATTGCACCTTAGGCTGCGCTGAAAATGTGACGCTAAGCACGAAAAAGCGTTCTGCCGACAATATGGTACTGCCACCTGGCATTAGCCCCGGCTTCTGCACAAGCTAATGTTTTCCGGCAGCACAGCCAGATGACGTCTATATCTCTCGCAGCACCTCCGCTATTATTTCAATGCCAGCTAGATGCGGTCTATGTACCATAGGGAAGGCGCTGTCTGAAGCGAGGCAAAACATACTACCGCGGCTGGCAGAAGACTATCGTCTTTCGACGGCATTTGCCCCAAAGCACGCAGATACGCGGTTGATGTTCTTTCTCTTAATGACTGGCACATTATGGTTTCGTTCGCTGCCCAAAGGACGGTGCTGCAACGGCATCATGTGACATTACGTCAAATGACGTCACACAACAATTCATAATGCCATGATGATGTCACACCTTTTTGTGACGTCATGTAGTGAGTCATCACGTGGCCGACATATAACTTGAATGAAGTCCCGGAGTACTGGGCCGGGAAGGACCCACTGGGGCCCTCTGCTCGCCTCTGGCTGATGAGCAGGTAGACGCCACCGCCAAGGCAGCGCAACATGGCGACACCACACCAAGATGGCAGCTCAGTCGGATTACTCCCGCTGATGATTACAGCACCTCCTACAACCACCCAGCGCGACACGCAGGTGGCAAGCGGTAATCCACCACCTCAAAAACTGACCTGGACAGATGCGAATGGAGGTTGCTGGCTCACCTTCGTACCGTCTACACCTGGCCTGCGGCACGCATGTATTCCACGGGTTGTTGCTCAGCACCTGCGTGCTTCAGGTGTGGTGATGACGAAACGACGGAACATATTATTTATTCCTTTCTTGCACTGGCCGCAGAACGATGCATGATTGTGAGTCGCTATCGCCAGCTTGGTATTTTTGCGGCCATCACAGAGGGCGTCTTCTTTTTTTTTTCTGCACGTTCGAACATGCCAACCCTCCTATGTTTCTTCGACCTCCCTGCTTCTGCGGACCTCGCGGCCTTATAGCCGAAAACTATGGCTTCGGGCTACTGAGTCCACTGACAAGACGTCCTTTCTTGTCATGCGTTTCACTTTTCTTTCTTTCTTCTCTGTTCTGTTCTTCCTATCCCCTTGCCCCTCGCCACTCTACTCGAGGCACTCAGTTATGCACCCGTGACAGGAGGCAAAAAATAGGATCATTCTTATCTCTTCCTCCTTCATTAACCGCTTTGAGTCTCTTTCAACTTATGTTCAAAAGGGAGTAACACGTGTTCTTGAACTTTTTTAATTAGCCTCCTGTACTCATTTCTCGTTTCTCAATCAGTCGGTTCGCGGCTGGTTCACCAGTACACCTCAGAAGATTATACTACACTCCAAAGCATGATTTTTTTAACCTCCTATAAACTGCAAAAGCAATAAAGTATTCTGTATCTATCACATATATATTTCGCGTAGTTCCTACATAGTCCTGTGCGTTTGCAGAAAAACCATCCACTTATCTTTCAGTGAAACTGCTTCCAACTAATGCAAAATCACTACAAGGGAATTAGAAAAGAAAAACGAATCGTCCCACATGTTCCAATGAATTTGTATATCTGAAACATTATCTTCACTCGGCCACCCTTAAATCAAAGTGCGGCGGGACTCTTAGAGAGAAAGGGGGCACAGTCTTGTCTTACAGGATTCTTTCAGAAAACAAAAAAAAAATGAGAGGCGCAACTTCGTGTAGTATGAAACACTATTTTGTTCCCACTCTTCCGCGCATCCCCTAACAACAACTTGTTTTTTCACTACCTTCATTCCTGTCAGGCCGGGTTCCGGAGGGTAATACTTTTTATCCCCTTTCTCCGTTACGCGATATGTTGCACCGAACCATAATCTCGACCACCTTTGCTAAGACTCTCGCTTTGTTTGCGGCAGTGAACGCGAAACGAGACGCCACTCTGCCTCTTTGCTTGCCGCGTGATATTTCCTTCGCTGCGCGAGATCAAAAGGGGACAGATTCGTTGCTGGGACCTAGTACTCTGGCATGCCTTGTGTTTACGCGGTTGCAAGTTGCTGGCGATGCGAACGAAAAAAGGGTATCACGGGGAAAAGGTACCATAGTAATTATTTCTTGTTGTTTCACGATCCTAGAAACCGTAAACGCGTCATTGTCCCACACACATTTTTTTTTTTCAAGAATGACTTTCTGATACTAATACGGGTCATCTTATTCCTTTATTGCATTTTTGACGTCAAGGGAGACATTTCTTAAGCTCCTTAACCTACCTCTAGCCATTGCGCTACATCCGATATTGAAAGCCCAGGAACATATCGACCAACTTCTCAACGCGTGCTGGCATATTACGTTTGCTCGCGAACAGCACAGTTCTTATAACTTACTCGAGAAACATGTAATTGCGTATTTCAAGGTCGTGTAGACGCAATATGTGGGCTCTCTTAGAGAATAACGCGTTTCTTTCATTCATACACAAGTTTTGGAATCAAATGGTTATCTTTGAACGCAGAAATTTCATGAGTGCTGGCTCAAATCCTGCATTCACTCATGTACGAAAGAATCTTTAGGGCGTCCAACTCAGTGAAGTCGGTGAAGGGATGAAAGGGGGGGGGGGGGGCTTTCACGAGGATAGTAAGCAAAGCCTACAACGATGGATTCCGGGTGCTGTCTCCATAATCCTCTCTCGTATCGTTATTTGGCAGAAAATCACAGCAACATTTCCGCCCTCAAGATAAAGTTTTCTCTTTTCTTTGTTCTGTCCTGAGTGCTTAGGCGCACCAGCAGAACACGAGGTCTATTTCGGGTCAGCTGCAGATGTTTTGTTCAATTTTGTTCAATAGAACTCATCTACGGGGTTACCAGTATAGTTCTAAAGCCCAAATATGTCACTTTAAAGGTGAAAAATAATGCAATACAAGTAAAGCACACTTGTTGTTCCTTGTTTTTATTATTATTCTGGTGTGTAAAGGTATCGTTCTTATCTTTTAACTTGCGCTGTACGGTACAGAAAAAAAATTAGGGAGATGCTTTTTCTCTGTCCCAAACCAGCAGTGAAAAAAAAAGACGTAGAGAACGAAATGTATACGCTCAGTCTTTCTCATTTCATTTCCTTCGAAATCTTCTGTTTGCTGACATAGCAAGTCATATATATCGAAGCTCTTCAAATAGCCCACGCAACAGAAGGATTTAGTCCAGAAAGTTTCAAAGATGGCTGAAATAACCAATTGAGTTGTGCTGGCATATTGCATTTGGCTGCTACACTGCCACGAGTTGAAAGAGAAATATCCGGGGGGTATTCGGTGTTGGATGAAGATACTTTTTGAATCTTCTAACATAGTCAACGCGTTTGACGTCAACTCCGTGATCGGAGTGGTTCAGTGATCTCTCCACCACGCCTGTGTCTGCTATTTCTATGAAGCGAAATACAAGTAGACAAGTGCTTTTTTTTTCCTTTTCCCATTTAAATGTACCTCATGCCAATGCTCCGTATTGACGTGCGTTCGTTTTATTCCTTTTATTAGTGATCATGTCTGAGAGCATAAACTTCTGCACGTTTTACCCTTAAAGGAAAGCCATGCCTTTTAAAAGCAGCGCACTTTGGGCAGCCGAGCTGCCGTATGCTGTCGTATGCAGTCATCATCGCATGCTGTCACAGCTTGGCGCAACGCACACACAACCACATATAACATAGCCATTTGAGCACGCGCTCTCGTCAAAGAGGTTTCCCTGTTGTCCTTCATGAAGCTAGAAACAAATAGAGGTGAAGTGGCATGGAGACTGAACATCATTATTTTGAGAACGTCACTTCAGTGACGCGTGCTCAATAGAGAATTCCTTGAACTCAGGTTAAGTCCTCAGCCGTGGCGGCCGTACGCCTGCTGTCTTCGACGTCTGAGCCGGCCAAGGATCTTTCGCAAAGCTCATTGGTGCAGTAAGATCTAGAAAATTGTAGTGGCGATTGTTTGTAACGATCTACTATATGTAGAAGGAACCCGGTTAACTCAAAAAAAAGGTCAATTTTCGAACGCACATTCTCTTTATTTGTTTTCCATCAGCCCCATTGACATTTCGAGCTTATCATTTCGAGCTTGCACTTAACAGCGTTGATTCTGTGATGTTCCAGTTACGAAGATCTCTACGCACCCTTTGAGTACGTAATAAGACCTCACGTTGAAGTTATAATAAACACTCACGTTGCCCTTTGTCTCTGCTAGTCCAGTATTCTCGTCCTTAACTTTGCAGCGCAGCTTTTACCTACAGTATGCCTCAACTAGCCCCCCACACAAGCTTTTCTGGAGTTATGAGCCTTAACCGCATCGATGCTGTAGCGTGCCGATCATGAAAATCACTATGCACATGATGAGCGCATTACAAACTGTTGTGTTATTCTACGACAAGATGCGCAATCCGAATGGTGATTATTCTAGATTCGCAAAAAAACAGTTACTTACGCCATTCAATATTTTAGCAAGAAACGTTTGCGATGTCGTTGACGCGTTCCTCGAATAATATTGTTTTCGGCAAAAATAATTTTAAAAATATTCAAGGCATTTACATACTCCAAAATTGAAAACGAAACTTTAGGAATTTAATTATTGCAATAAGAAAAACCTAATTGCAATTCGTGCTCATGATTTCACGTCCTAAATCCCTCGTATTTTGACTATCTGTTTCGTTACGTTGTTTTCTTAATAGTTCACAAGTGTGAATAATCTTCGGCAGTTGGAATTTTTAATACCTCAAACCATTCTTGTCAGCTCAAATCACTGATGGACAGCTTTTTTTATTTCTGTCGCCCTAAAAACTTCCCTGAAAACATGATTGCAGCTGTGAGACAACCTCAATGGACATAAACTGTAGAGCAGCGTTTCGAGGGGTCAAGGATACTTAGCAGCGTACAATAGACTATGCAATTACTGGTTGTGCTAAGTAAAGCCTGAAACATGTAATGGTCCTTGATTTTTGCAGTGGGCTAGCTTATTATTGTTGTAGTGAAGGCCCTGGCAAAATACAAACAGAAAAAAAACGCGAAGACTACTAGTGCACAAACTTAACTATGTGTGCTGGTTTATATGTGTCTTTCTTACTGCTTCCTTGAGCATAAGCATGAACGACAAGCCTCGGCTAGCCCCTTCTGAGACGAACGTGCTCGTGTCGGGATCAGATTCATTGGTTGTGAGGCAAAAATCAGCGTTCACCATGAGTGAAATGCCGACATAGATGCAAAATAATAAAATGATCAAAAACTTTGATTCGAGTGGGAATCTAACTCACGCTGCCTGCGTGGCAAGCAGGCATTCTACAACATGGCCACGCCAGCCTATCAAACTATTTCGGCGAAAAATTCGGCAGACCCCACGTACCTGCGTATGTTATGCGAAGCGTGTGGAGGGAGCGTGACTGCATTGTAATTTGTTTATCGTTACTATATGACACTAACAATACGTACAAACATTGTACGCACAGAAAAATGTTGAACAGTGGTACATGTTTTATATAACCAGTTATTTGCAGTTTCGAAACGACGCCAACAACAACATAAACATTAGCAACACCAGAAGCGCTAAACTGATCTCTAGAGCTTGTGCTCGTGAGGATGCTAGCCCTGGGCACTGCTACAAATAGTGGCGTTTAACTGCAGTTGACGTTAACCCGACGTGACAGCTGCATCATAGGACTACATATGTAACGTTTATAAAATTGAATGGCCAGCACTGCAACCACAACTAACATTTTACGAATGTTAGGATCTATTTTAAAAGCAATTCCGAGACATGGCGTGGGCATTCGCTAGAATACATGATTGCCACGCAAATGCATGGAGTCGATTCCTGCTGGGACCTTGACATTTATTCTTTGCATTCATCTGGTTGACGCTGCCGATGTCAGCTTTTTTTAAAAAACTCACACGTTAAAATTACGCGTGTCTGTTCTCGCCGTCCCTGCGTAGGCATGGCATACCCGCATACCTGTGGCACATACCCGCCCGTGAAATTGGCGGAAAGAGTTTGACGCCGTAAGCGACAGGATCATCACATTATTCATATCGTGACCAGCAAGTCATTTTCGCCTAAGTATCTTACTCTTAAATACTAATTTTGGTTTACCCCAAAGTCAAGAAAGTGATCGAGAGAAAGAGAGAGAGAGAGCAGGCAGGCAGGCATGTCTTGACGTCAAGGGAAGCATTTCTCAAGCTCCTCAACCCACTTCTAGCCATTGCGCTACATCTGATATTGAAAGCCCTGAAACATCTCGACTAACTTCTCAACGCGTGCTGCCATATTACATTTGCTCGCAATCAGCACAATTCTTATAACTTACCCAGCACAATTCTTATAACAGGCAGGCAGGCAGGCAGGCAGGCAGGCAGGCAGGCAGGCAGGCAGGCAGGCAGGCAGGCAGGCAGGCAGGCAGGCAGGCAGATAGATAGATAGATAGATAGATAGATAGATAGATAGATAGATAGATAGATAGATAGATAGATAGATAGATAGATAGATAGATAGATAGATAGATAGATAGATAGATAGATAGATAGATAGATAGATAGATAGATAGATAGATAGATAGATAGATAGATAGATAGATAGATAGATAGATAGATAGATAGATAGATAGATAGATAGATAGATAGATAGATAGATAGATAGATAGATAGATAGATAGATAGATAGATAGATAGATAGATAGATAGATAGATAGATAGATAGATAGATAGATAGATAGATAGATAGATAGATAGATAGATAGATAGATAGATAGATAGATAGATAGATAGATAGATAGATAGATAGATAGATAGATAGATAGATAGATAGATAGATAGATAGATAGATAGATAGATAGATAGATAGATAGATAGATAGATAGATAGATAGATAGATAGATAGATAGATAGATAGATAGATAGATAGATAGATAGATAGATAGATAGATACTATAAGTGTCTGCAGTACGCAAAGATATGCATCGCATTTAAAAATATATACCAATGTGAATGTAGTGCGAGGCGTCTCCTTACTGTATTTAATATTGCGTGCGTAATCCCCCAATTTCACTAGTTCTATAATCATAAATTGTGCTACATGACGGAAGTTTAAAGGCCTGTTCTTGACAAAGCACTCACGCATAATAAATCATCAGCAGTAAAAACAACAACGTCAATAAGGTGGGCAGATGCGCTGCTGTGCGTGTTCCCTTACAGACGCGCGAGTACTTTGCCCATTCAAAAAAAATCCCCCCTCCCTAAAGAATATCATTAGAAAATATGAAAGCATTTCTTGCACCGAGAGTACGCGGCATAGTCATTTTAATGTCGTAAATTAATGACGAGACGAGGATTTGCACCGTAAATATTTATTTACAGATTCATCAGCAAGCGAACGGTCCAGACTGAGGCTCCGCCGAGCACCCGCGATGCGAGCGCCCTCACAAGGCAGAGCGCGCTCCTCCTCTCCACTCACTTTCTGCTACTCCGCCCGCACCACCTGCTCCGGTTTCTAGGGGTGAGGATAAGCGCGCGTGCCCGCAGCTATTGCTGTGGGAGAGGGAGTGAGAGCGAAGAGATAACACCAGCCGACGCGCGGACGCCGACAGACTCCTGACATAGCCCAATTAAGAAATGCATTTGCATTTAAGAAGGAGAATTACGACGTGGTAGGCCCTTCTCTTTTGCACTTGCAGTAAATGTTCTACGATAGCTTACAATGGCCAGTTTACACGCGCGCAGACGTTCTTTTCTTTTCAGCTAAGCTGAAGTGTCCACCCAGAGACAAAGCATGGGGTGATTGAGAACATGGGGTGAACAGAACGCTGTCCAGTACTACTCTAGAATGCGAAGCTTAAGAGTTCCCCCCCCCCTCATTATATGACACTTTTGAATCATCAAAATTAGTGCTGAAAGACTGCACTCAGTATTCGCCTGACCACTCAACGTGCAGCCATATGCACATGCGAAGAAAACGCATTATCTCTCTTTAAGCGTAAAGACTTAAATGAAATTTTCGCCGGAAAGGATAAATTAACTTTAACATCCGTGCTTATATAAGCGCCAGCACTGAAGTGCATATGCGGAAATAATTGAGTACGGCCTCCTTGGTATAAAATAAAGGAGTTATAAAGTTCACGGTGCTTCAAGTATTGGCAAAGGAGCGAAATGTAACCTTTCAGAGAGGTCATTCTCCTGACACGAGCTGTGACGGCCGGGTAAGCTGCCTTCGTTTAAATTTAGTGCTCTTTTAGCCAATATTTCCATCAAGAAATAGTTACGCAATGCAAATGAGGATTCCAAAAAGAAAAAAAAAAGGTACTGGCCAAAGGTGGCCTAAAAGACTGAGTTACTTCGCATCAAACAGCCACGCGCAGTAAATGCCTTAGATTGAGCGTGAGTCTGAGAAGTGCAAGAAAGATGGTCGCTTAGGAGAAGAGAACCTGTGCTATAGGAGCATCATCGAGTTAACGAATGACTCCGGATGTCGACATCCGGGCCCGCTAAACGGGCGCCCTTTAGCTCACTGAGGAAATAAAAAAATCATAATAATCAGCTAAGAAGGAAGTAAGGAAGACCCTACACAAGCGCCCAAACACACTAGAAAACGTATATAGAGCCGTCGAAGACAAGTAGCGTGAACCGAGGATAAAATCAAAGTCGAACTGCTGGTCGAAACAGCCGGGCGTAAAAAATGTGGCTAGCAGACGGGTGGCCTAGCTGTTTCGCTCGTTAAAACCACCGCTCCTTCTTGGAGATGGCGCGTTTAGCCCGCGGCACTGGATTCTTCTCGGGTGGAGAATCGCCCACAAGAAGATCTCCAGTCCGTCCGATACTCGTAACTGACTGCTCGACTGCACCCCTAAAGAAGCCCCTCTCACTCCCCTTTTTTTTACCTCTCTCTATCTATCTCTCTCTCTCTGTCTTTACGTCTGTCCACGCTCATGTCCGCAAGGTTTCGCTTGCAGCAAAGGTCCTTCTCAATATTAGTGCCGAAGCTCTGTGTATTTGGATAGGCTTCAGCGCGGTTCAAACGAAGATCACAGGAGACACGCAGAACACAGACGAGTATTCATTCTTCACATTGTGACCGATGGCGTCGGCTTGTAAGCGGCCAATCGAAAACGTAAGCCCGCAATTGAAAATGTACGCTATAGTCGCTTAAGAACTGACTTCAGTAAGTGCAGCGTTTTATTAAACAGCGTAAGTATACGTTCAGAAGCTACCATGTTTGGCATTAGAACACGCGGCCAGTTTACGGGCTCTATTTTTCCCGAATGAACTTTTTTACAGCCGAGAGCAACGAGCGCTCCTTTCGATTTTTCTTCCAAACACTTCCTGTTCCCCACTTCCCTCCGGTTTTTCGGATATCCAGAAAAGGTGTTTTAATGGGTATCACTGGTAAGGAATCGGTGGTTCTGTTTGAAGCCAAGTTATATTGAACACATATGGTATCGAAGCGTAAACTTAATTTGGACATAGGGCCAATTAACTGTCAGGATAAATCAGGAAGATAAATTGAGTCCATTGAAATATCTAGATAAGGTGGGACTGTGCGGCACCTGGTGGAAAAGACTTAAATCACGCACTCGTTTCTGCCTGGGCTTTGAAATCAGCTTTGTCAGTGCACGGAAAACACATTTTACAAAGAGGCCAAGCCTCACGAACGCGGATGAATGAGTGCAACTACCAAGGTAAAAGGGCAGAGTCACCTTCAGCATTTTTTTTCGATGCAAAACTGCTTTTGCTCAGGGTTGTGTTCGTCCTTTCCTCATGCGTCCACTCCCCCACTGCGCATGCGCGTCCCCTTTCTCTTCATCTTCTCTCCTACGCTCCCCTCCTCTCTCACCCGAGTCGACGGCGAAGGCAACGTGTCCATGAGACAGCGCGTTTGCTTTGTTCGTAGCCGTTGATCATCGGTCTTGCGGTGTACCACGTTTCTGTAAAACGGAGTGCGTCTTCTTTAGTTATCATGTTATCACGCTCGATGTCTCTCAACGTGTGCGTTGAAGTACAGGCTGTTTAGTAGTGCTATAGCCATGGTCACCAGCAGCGTTGGTCACCGGCAGCGTTAATATAAGGTAGAGGTTCTGAATGTTGGTACACCGGCTCGAGGTGTGTTAAGAATTTGCTGTGTCGCGATGGTAGCGGTGGCGAAGAGCGGCGAGCCGTCGAGCGGACTTCGCTGAAGCCTTAGCCCGAAGGCGAAACAGGGAGGCAATCCGTTTTGAAAACAGCAACAAAAGAAGCGTTTACTGTAGCAGGTTGTCGTTTGTACAGAGCCGGCCAGCACGACAACGCCGGCTGGGGCGAAATCCCTCTACCATGGGGCCGGCACGGCCTTAAATAGCGTTTTTGGACTCTTCTGCGAGACCAGTTCCCCGGAACGGCACAGTGGCTCGGCTGAGGAGACGCAGCCATACCCGGAACTGCAAGGTGGTTCGGCGGAGTAAGCGACGTTATCCCCGGAACTGCACGGTTCTTCTGCATGGAAGGTGGCGCTGGGAGGGGGGGGGGGAGACAGATCGTCGGAACAGGGCTCGATCTCGTGAGACGTGCTCCCGAACGAGGAACATGTCTGTGGCACAACAGCACCCCTGCCGCCAGACAATGCATCCGGAGTTTTGAGCCGTCAGCGCGGCTCGGAATGAGGGATGCTGGTTGACCGTCGGTAGCCGTTCCGCTCTCTCCGCCCGTTGAGACTTCCATAGGCCTGCAGAGGTTCACTGGAACGACGGAGTCGAACACAAAGCCGAACCACTCTGACCAAAGCAAGCACCCTCCAAATGCTGATCAAGTCGCCAGACCAGCAGAAACCAAATGTTTCCTCGAGATTACGCTGGGCTAACAAATAGCATCACGAGCAACGAATCTCGGGAGGAATACACAATGCGGACACACCTTTAGCTAAGTGTCAGTGCATGACACCGCTAAACCAAACAGAATTTTTTTGTTTTAAAGCGATTCTCAATTGTGATTTAGGCAGATTCTGGACGATCGAAGCTTCTGAGTATTGCTCAATTTAGCACCGAAACTACAATTTAGTACGCCGAGCAATCCTGAATCACGCACATTGGCGTCGCCTGCAAGCGTCATATTGTCAACTTAACAAAGTCCGTCCTCCTACAAGCTCTCTTTTCAATGCGCGCAGCCAATATGATCAAAACAAGATAAAACACGCTTGAAAAGTAAGACAGTAAGAATAAAAATTATGAAATAAGAATGAAATAAGAATGAAATAAGAATAAAAGAATGAAATTTGCATGTGTTATACAAAACAAAGTTAAAAGATGTCCTACACTGACGCGCATAACACACCTAATGCCTAACACAAAAGGAATTTTAAACAGGCCTTTTTCTGTCTTCTCTGTTAAAATGAAACTTTCAAAATATTAAGAAAACAAATTTAAACAAAATGTTTGTCTCTCCGATGCGAAGGAAAGAAAACTTACAAAAATTCAGACGCATTTCTTGCTCATCCGCGGACGACACAATCAGAAAAAGTTATTCTCAAATCTAAACACAAAATACACACTCGGTAATGGCAAGACGGCACCCACTCAGATGAACTCTGGGAGTCGACCACTCCGTAGCTTATGAGGATTGCGGTCTGAACAAGAGGAGACGAACAACCTGTTCGCCGAACTGAGTAGCAGCGACTTTTGACCCACAGCCGCTGCACTCGAAGAAAGGGGCATCTGCACTGCGTCGTTTACCGCTCCGGTTCGACCAGTGACCCTCACGCCACGGTGGGGAATGACAGCCTTTGTTACAGCTCAGGCGTACGCGATGCTTCTCCACGTGATTGCCTCTACGCGGCATCGAAAAAGATGAGACCAGGCGATGATCTCGGCGTCCAAATTTCCCTGAAACTCGGTTTTTCTTGATGGACTTCCCGCCTGATCTCCATCTCAGTGATGGTCTGAGATCCAAACATTTCACAAAGAGTGTTTTCGCAATCCTACGCCTATTTCTAAACCCGGCTCCTCGAATGATGACGTCACAGCACTTAACAGCGGCTTTAGCGCGCTTGGCGCCAGTCGTCTTTACCGCTTTACGCTTACGCCGACGCCTCTTTCTGTTCGAACTTCTCACAATACTGGCAGTCTCGACACATTTACCCACAAGTGTGCTGCCTTCTCTGTGTTGAGTCGAAGCTCCCGATTTGCTAGCTAGCGTTCCCCCGGGCCCCTTGCTAGCTGTCTCTGCCTGTGACAGAACGGGAGTCCCGATGACTTTGAAGCTAACCAACGCGCTTACAGAGCTATCTATCGGTGGGGGTCTATCGCTGTCGTGGATAGCCCTTTTTCTCTGGCCTTTGAAGTCGGCCTTTCGCGCTCTTTCACAAGATTTATTCTGTAGCGCTTTATGTCGCGCATCCTGAGGTTTCTGATGGGCCTCCGCCCCTAACTCCTCGTGAGGGTCCTCAGTGTCCGGCTCTCTCTGACGCCCTTCAGCGACTTGCACTTCGCGACGGGCCTCAGTTTCTATACCTTTTCGGCATGCCTTTTCTTTATGCGCTTTTTGACGCACTTATACTTCTAGCGCTCTTCGGCGAGCCTCATTTTCACGCGCTTCCACCTCGATCACCTTACGCCGAGTCTCATCTCACTCTCTCTGACGCACATCGGCGTCCTGCGCTTTGCGATGGGCCTCAATTTCTAGCGCTTTGCTGCGCGCTTCATTGCTGTACTTGTATGCTCGACTTTCGCAGTCGGCAGTACTCAGAGCAGCAAAGTGGCGGAACAAAGCGTATTTAACTCTATCAAAGTCAGGTGCTTCCTCGGCGGATAAGCGCTCCAAAACGCTTGCGACTTTGCACGGAAGCAACGTGGCAAGCTTCTCCGACCATAAGTCTCGGCCAACACCAACATCGTCACAGACCTCTTCAAAACTAAGGAGAAAAGACACGATGTTCTCGTCCCGATGGTCCAACTCGTGCCGACGATGGTCCAACTAGCCGACGATGGTCCAACTCGTGGCTGCCGTCGAACAGTATCAGGCCTTCAGGGATCCGGTCCAACTTGCCAATGTTGAGATCCGGGGTTGCTTGTCCCAGCTTGCCGAACGATGAGAACCGGGTAGCGTATACCAACGTATCCAAACGCTGATATGAGGTCGGTCGTGCTCGAGCTTCCAGGGGTCATTCCGGCGTGCCAAACGTAGGATATCGTATCCCGAAGCTGCCAACCACTGTTAAAAATTTGCGGTGTCGCGATGGTAGCGGTGGCGAAGAGCGGCGAGCCGTCGAGCGGACTTCGCTGAAGCCTTGGCCCGAAGGCGAAACAGGGAGGCAATCCGTTTTGAAAACAGCAACAAAAGGAGCGTTTACTGTAGCAGGTTGTCGTTTGTACAGAGCCGGCCAGCACGACAACGCCGGCTGGGGCAAAATCCCTCTAACATGGGGCCGGCACGGCCTTAAACAGCGTTTTGGGACTCTTCTGCGAGACCAGTTCCCCGGAACGGCACAGTGGCTTGGCTGAGGAGACGCAGCCATACCCGGAACTGCAAGGTGGTTCGGCGGAGGAAGCGACGTTATCCCCGGAACTGCACGGTTCTTCTGCACGGAAGGCGGCGCTGGGAGGGGGGGGGGGCAGTTTGTCGGAACAGGGCTCGATCTCGTGAGACGTGCTCCCGAACGAGGAACATGTCTGTGGCACAACAGGTGACGTAGACAAGTTTCTGTGGGGGCCGTTCACCATCTTTCCGCTGCTTCGCATTCACATATCATTACCTTTAGCGGAAGGTGTAAAACTTATTTATTCTAGAGGAACTTTATATGTATTATTTTTCTAGTTTTGGCATGTCTGTGTTGCTGGTCGGTTCATTTCTTTGTATGAAGTGAATGTGAGTTGGTCTAACGAGTGTGAAACAGCAAACTGGCGCGATTAAAATTGAAATGACATCATATACAATGTATTGTGAGCGTATGCAGGTTACCTAGGTCATGCGGTTGGGATTTCCGAGTCTCGCTGACTCACCGGGAGGGCCCGTTATCACCATTCAGTGAAATCCACACCAGAATGCGACAGTTATTAGGCAATCGTTCACTGCTTCATAAGTGTGTCACATGAAGATCGTCTGAAAGTTTGCGTAGCATGGGCATAGTTCGTACTTTGTCCCACAAATTATACTACCTATGACACAAATGCATGCGTATCAGTCGGCCCGTGGAGAAGAAAACTATAAGGCACAACGTTTTATGTGTGATATGTGAAGTGTATACACACAATAAAACACAGTTTAACAAATATACAGGCTACATACTAAGATGGCCTCACCACTGTGGTCTAGTGGCTAAGGTACTCGGCTGCTTAACCGCAGGTCGCGGTATTGAATCCCGGCTGCGGCGGCTGCATTTTCGATGGAGACGGGAATGCTGAGACCCGTGTGCTCAGATTTGGGTGCACGTTAAAAACCCCTGGTGGTTGAACTTTTCGGAGCCCTCCACTCCATATGGCGGTTTTGGGACGTTAAACCCCATATATCGATCAATCAATTATTAAATCAATTACGTACTAAGATGTTTATGCAGTACGTTAGCTGGAGTATATCATCAGTAAGGGATGAAATAAAGAGTTAAGATGAAGGTTTAGAAACACCCATCACAGCTTTTTTTAGGGCAACTGCATTTTTCCTTCCCAGTTTGTTTTTTCTTGAGGCTGTATTTCACGATCGCCGTAAATATAAAAATCTTTTGCGCAATGACAAACCCATTATATCATTTTTTCCTCACACAAACGGAAATCAAAACTGACAAATTAGTTTTTTTTTCCACACTGCAAAAGTGAAAAAAATGCAGAAGGACCATTCTGGATGCCCACCGAGAACAAAAACTATACAGATCTTGCGTCAGCAATCTCCAGCTAATAATCAATAACAGAAAATAAGCTTTCGCTGCAAGCTCGAGCATCCTTAATAAACTTCATCTTTTCGCGTGACCCCTTTTGAAGTGAAGAACTGCTTTCTTCGGGAGCGCTTTTGTGAACTCCTTGTTTTATCATCTTTGACGTACTTGTGTCTCCATGAATAGCTGCGCCGATATCTTTATATGTAGTTTCTTTTGCCGTATGCGACACGGACCATTTTTCTTGCTTAAGCTACGTTTTCGGTTTACACCGTTCTCATTCGCCGGATCCAGCATTCTTCTCACTGCAATCAAGCTTACGCGCATCGCTACGCAACACATGGACTCTGCTCGAAGATCAAGATACCAGCTCGAAGGATAGCCTCTACACTGAGTCAGTCGAGACGCACTTCAAGGCATTCGAGAACGGCTCAGCGTACCTGCAATAAATTAAGCTTCACTTGCTCCAGAATGCCCGAGAAAGTACGAAGCTAGACAATAAGGAATAGGAACGTACAACCATCCCCCACCCTCCTCCCCCAAAATAAAAGAATAAAAGAGATCGTAGCAACGGCTGCACAGGCGACTCTGCGAACACGAATGCAATGAGCACCCCAACCATTCGATCTCATCGTTTCTGAGCTCGCTTGTCCTCACACCACCATTCTTCCTGCTCCAATACACTCAAAGGCCTCAGGTGGCGGTCATCTTTTCCTTGCTTAGACTCCCTCCTCATCCCTCACCGTCTCTCTTCAACCTCAGATTTACGATCCTGACCGGAACGCCTCTTGTACGCCACATGCGGGCATACACGCGGGCTTAGCGCCGCACCCATAGCCCAGACAAGGCCCAGATGGCCGTATCTGTTCGTCTTCTCTTTCTGTGTCTCTCTCTCACTTGTTCTCGAAACACCCCCTAATCCCGTCTTGACCTGGACCACTTTCATTCCACTCGCTCAATTTGGCGCTACTAGGCTTCTCTTTGCTGCCTGAGTAACTTCGATGTTCCTCGCTGCATAAAAGAATAATAAAGTGAAACCATCTGGAGAATGCGATTTAAATAGCTAGTTCTTCCTGTGGAACGCGGCCGGGAACGTACGCTTTGTGCTTAACAATGATGGAACCAGGATATGATGCCCTCCGGGGAGAAGTCAGTGAGCCGACATTGGTGATGTTGGTGGCAGGTTGTATCGCCCAAAAATGTTCTGTCAAGGTTTTTTTTTTTTCATAGGTCTAATACGCACTACAGTTTAAAGCTTATTTCACATTTGCGAAGTTCATCACATGGAGAATCAAAAAGTTCAGTTAGATGTCCGCGTCCCTAAGTGTTCATAACTGCATCAGAGATGTAAAGTTGTTTCTGTAGCACTAAAAGCCTTTTTGCAGCAAAGCACGCTTTACAAGTGAACAACTTTTTAGTTTTTTTTTTTTTATTTTGCTATAATAAACGTTGTCATAAGATTGAAACAGAGAGTAAATTTAACATGAAGGATGTATGAATAAAAACAGACGTGTCCTTTTTGAACGTATAGTGAGAAATTTCTTAGTTCACAAGAAGCTTTACAATGCCAATTAAAAAGGGGGGATAATTTCCTATTTTTCGAGCCCTGTGGCACTGTTGAACATCCAGTGGCCCGGCTGTGTGCAAAGTCAACCCACAGTTATGCATTCGCCCTAGGAGCAATTGCGTTATCATAATAATCAGTGCAACAAGATAAGTAGATAATTGCGATGTTAATCCGGTTGCTTGCTGTTCGGGCTCCAAAGTGCGCCCAGTCAACTTCTATCTGTTGCACAGGGGGCGAGAGCCCCTGAGGCATCTTATTCACCACTTCAACAACCTTGTCCACATCTTCCACAAATTTTCATACCTAAACGCATCCGCTCCTTGCCCGAGAAGTAAACATTCCCCAATGAACAATACCGCAAAGCGATAGTAATAAGGCGCAGTAACGGCAGAGACACATCGAAGAAATAATCTCTGGAGGCAGTTTAAAACACTATCATTTATGTCCTTGTACAGTTACCGGCTATGTAATAGTTTTCACTGGAGCCTTCGTTCTTCGTAAATTAACTGTACAGATGCGGTTATTCTTAGTTCATACAATATTCCTTACTCAGCTGTCAAAACAAAGTGTAGCTACCCCATGGTAGTGTGTTTTATGTCTAATAGTGAACTCTATTCACTCTATCAAAAGTCTATTCACACTCATAGATAGTATTCTTGCGTTACGATGTGCAAGTAACTAATGCCGATAAGTTATAGAACTCGAACGTAAACTAACCAGTAATGAACTTCACGGCATTGACTCGCAGCGTGAGGCCCTTCCCATGATGCCTTTCTAGCCTTTTGAAATATTTCGACTCTGTTCACTTGTTTTTATTTCTAGTTGTTAAAATACTCTTCTTATCCACACTGCTAGAGAGTCTCAGCAGCCGTTATAACAGTGCCTCTATTTTTTTCTTTCTTGTTGTGCGTGTTATGACTTTTGTTACACATATAAAAACAAAATGAAGTCTGTTATATGTTGTACGCACAAGAAGACAATAAAGCGAATCCCAGGTTCAGAATTCGATTAAAGTTGTGCCCTACCTTCCTGCTTTGTCTTTTTTGTTTCTTTAAGCCTCCTTCGCAAATTCCTTTGCCCTCCTCCCTCCTTACGTCTTCTTTCCAGTCCACAAGTCATCCTTGTTGTCCTGTATCACATTGAAGCTCCTAACAACTCACGAGGCGAGCGCACTACAAAAGGATGTAACCAGGCAGTAAACTTTTAAACAAGTAAACATCTAGGAGAGCCGAAACAAGTTATAGGGCTGCAGGACAGGCACTTCTAGCGCTACGTTTTCGCGGCAAGCAACGAAGGCTACGCTTAAACAACGTTGCACGAGTCGCGGCGTCACAGGCTTTATCTCCGCTGTCCAGCTCGCTCGCTCGTTCGTCGTCTCCGAGTAAGGAGCAGAAATAGAGAGGAGGAAAATGAGAAAGGGAGAGAATGTGATTGCGCAGAGAGAAAGAAGGGCGAGAGATGGGCGTGGCATCACCGGTCGGCGCGACCGAGCGGTTGATCCTCCCTCGAGAGGCGATCCAGCTCCTTTTGGCAGGACAAACAAGACAATAGATTACACGCGTTAGGCTAAGCCTCTTAACTCTAATCGGGGACGCGCGCACGGTGCGCTTTTAAAGGAAGCGTTGTGAACTTCGGTTAGCTCGCTCGTGCAGTCGCGCGATGTGAAGGCCTTGGACGCTTGGCGCAAGGACAGTTTTACGACAAAAGCGTTGCCACGGCGAAAGCAGACACGCCTTCCAAAGAGCCTACGGAGGGTTGAAGGATAAGTGAGGGACCAACTAGGGCTAACTAAGCGCCTCGCTTTCGCGACGCAAACCAGGCGATCTTTGCCGGTGAGTCAGCAGAGCGCGGCTCGTTCGAATACTACAACCTTCGCTTCCAGTTTGCTCGAGCGTGTTGAAGCCGAGGTTTTGTGTCGCGACTCAAGTCAGAATGTCCGAAAACCAAGCTTAGTCGTACCGCTTAGCCTATCTAGGTACAAGCGCGCGCGAGCAGTGTTTGTCGCAAATTAATGATTCAAGGCTCGGAGGACAGCGCGTGGAAGCGCGCAGGAAAGCGTGACCATTAGGTTTAGCGAAGGCGTTCAAGATAGCGATAATTAAAAATTTATTAAGTCGACTTAGTGTTTTGCAACCCGTGGGGTTGGGATGAAATCCACATTGGGTTGATCCGAGGTGAGGTACTGTGGCCTGTAAGATTGCCAACCGCTTACGTGGTTTTCCCAAATTCCAAAGCTTCCCTCTTATTCCTTCTAGCTTTACACATCCTCCCCTAGCTGTGCTTGCAGTGCTCCATTCAACGGTGTCCAACTGATCCACTTCACCTTTCTCTTTCTGTTCTAAGAAGATGCTGGATTACTCGAAAATTATGTGCGAAGTGTCTGATTCACAGTTTTTTTTTTTTCAGATATGTTTTTCATTGGCCGGCTGCCTACGTTGATTACATACTCAGCCTTATTGTTGGCCAAATTTCTTTTTAAGAGAAGTCCGAGAATAAGAGATTTTTTTGGTGCCAACCAAGAGCCTCTACTCACAATAACTGTTTACACTAGCGTGGTTTGTTTCAGTGAATGTCGATGCTAGGAATTAGTATTGATGAAGCCGGTTTGCAAAGCAACGAGGCGCTTACGAAAAAAAGTTTGTACCATTATAGCAAGCATAACATAGGCTCCGAGGAGTGTTTCAGAAAAGAGTTTCACAAATAAAATTTTGTGAGTCACTAAAATGCACAGTTACAAACACGAAGAAAGGCAGGAAACCTGGCCAAGCTCGTCAGTCATGAAGTGAGGTGGAGTGTTAATATCTAACGATATCTAAATAGGACAGGAAGAAAAAAAAAGGGAACGCATGCAATCGACAATCATAGCCGTATCAGCCGGAGGGGCAAAGTAAGCGCAAGCGCCCCCCCCCCCCCCATTGAGAAAAGTTGAGGGGGCTGAGCCCCTCCCCCACTTTGGAGAGTGGTCACTGTTGGCTGTACGCTGGGGAAAACAACTAAGTCGAAATTTTCTTTCATTAATGTAATCACTCGATTATATCGCTACGAGAAACGAGGCAAAGGTACAACGTCCTGATGATTTTCAAAGATTTCAGTAGCGACGATTGTCCTTGAAAGATTTTTAAAAATAATAGTCTTTCTTGGGGACCTTTGACGAAAACATTTTGGTCTCTCTATCTGTCTGTACATTTGTCTGTTTCTCTACCCTTAGCGATACCTCAAACAGCATCAAACGACCAACCCCATCCGCACCGCTCACTGATAATGCTCAAGGCTGAGCGTTCCTAGTTGTGCGATTGTCAATTGAAAAGCAACTATTCCGCATATCTGAGCTGCCATAACAACACGTCGATGTTTTGTATGTCTGCCTTTATACTAGAAGAGGCACACACAAGTAACCCCAAGGGTTGTAGCGTTTATCGCGCTGCTCTGACAGTGCAACGCGATGTTCGAAAATGTGTTTCCAACGCTTTGCTACGATGACACGGTGGTGGCACCTGCCCGTCGCCTTGCGTTCTACACCTTGTCACCTCCGAGACTGACACGCATCTTTCTACACGGGCGCGCACGCATTCGTTTTCGAAGATAACTGCCAGATGGCGCTCGTGTCTAACGTGCCTCGATGCGCCGGTTGTCTCCACTACACGCTCGAGGTACTCTAACGCCTTGAAAAAGAGATTATGCCTTGAAGAAGACGGGACTCTCGCCGTCGAAACGTCGGCAGAATAAACAGTTGTTATGTGAAAGCGCATCTACTTTCATATTTATAACCTTGCGGTAACCGAAGTTATTATATATATATATATATATATATATATATATATATATATATATATATATATATATATATATATATATATATATATATTGCCATCTTTTTGCCATCTCACTGCAACATGGCTTGTCAATCGCAATGACCACAAACAGATTTTTGTTGTTAAGTATGCATTGAAGCAAGTCGCACCTTGTGTACGGTTCGATATTTTAGCACAATTCAGCACTCTAATGAATCCACAAAATATACCGTAGCTTAAATGCACCTTCTTATATAATACCTTCTTATATAAACCAACCACTGCATCTCGGTTCAGCACATGAAGCCTCGCGAATTTGAATGCCTAAAAAGAAAGAAATGTCTGAGTTTAGCAGGAAGCTGTCATTTTGTTCTTTTTCGCGCAGGTTTTCGCCTTGCATATTGTATGTATGCGCGTCCTATGTGCATACGTGTTGGCTGTACGCTGAAGTAACTTCAAATGAAGTTACGTAGCTTTCTACCCCTCAATTTTTTTATTCAATTTATTCTGCGCCACTTCACATCATGAGATCTCAGTGAAGGCGGTCTGACTTTGGGTATATAGCACATACAATGCGTCATGCCGGGACACATGATAATTTTTTGAGTACAATCTGTTATTCTGATTCCAGAGATTATTATTATTATTATTATTATTATTATTATTATTATTATTATTATTATTATTATTATTATTATTATTATTATTATTATTATTATTATTATTATTATTATTATTATTATTATTATTATTATTATTAAAATTTAAATGATGAATCCCAGATGAAGGATGCCACTTCATCTAGTTAAATTTCGGCGCTTTAAAACAAACACATCTAAAAATGCACAAGGCTTTTTTTTACAAAGCGTTTTTTGAAGAACCTCTTTAAGCTGTGAACGTGTGTGAACTTCAGGTGAGATTATAGTGCCATGCCTGCGTTGAACGTTTCAGACTTGATTCTATCAGCATCGTTTCTTCAGCACTCATTGCAATTTTGTGGCGATTGTTGCCGTCTTTTTCTGAGAACGAGGGGGCAAGAACCAATCAACGTACGGCACTACGCTCTCGTTTCATTCTTTATTCGCAAGTCCGTCAGCGTCCGAGTTGCAACGTTTCCTGCAGTGCCAATATCCGCTTTGGGGTAATCCATTTCCATCGACGTTCAGCGACCTCAATTCCTTGCTTATAGCTTAGTCCCTCTGCGAAATCTAGGTAACCCATTTTGCTGGCGACGATCGACTTATGCAAAACCTCCCGCCGCTTGCTTTTTTTTTTTCTCGGCTGCTATCCGTAAAGTACTTTGCGAAGTCTGACATAAGCCCATGCAAGTAACTTCTTCACTGCGGAACAGCGCTCGTGAAGAAGGGCTCGAACGGGTCGCCATCTTACAAGTTCTAAGATTTCCTCGGCAGGTGCTAGAGCCTCACTGCGACTTCGCGTGAAGCTCAAAATCTGAGACAAATACTCGTACGTGTACCTCTTATGGTTCTCGCATACCGATAGAAACACGTCCTGCATGAAGAGCGATGTGATTCGGAGCTTGCTTTTTTTTTTTTTTGCTGTTGTTATTGTGTCATGTCGCACATCACACAAAGAACGGGTAATGCATTCAGCGTGCCGTTAAAGAAACTCTCTTTTTTCTCGAAGCAAGCTATGGTACAGCAGCAAGCAATACAACGAGCTACGCATGTGATCCTGTTCGAAGATGACTTGTCATCCAACACTTTACTTTTAACCAGCGACAGCCATCTCGACACGGTTTCGAAAGTCTCAACAAATATTCAGCCAGCCCCTTGAACTGTGGCTTCGTTGCACCAAGTACTGTAGTGCAAAAAAGCTAGATTTATGCAATTCCAATGGCTTTACCAGTAACGCTAGATTGAAAGCGTGTGGCCATACAACCGTAAATGGTTTCCTTGGCCACCACAGGCTGCTTAGTGCAGGGACGTCATACTGAAATAAATTTCTATTAATCAATAATGAATCTGAATGAACTATGGATCCAAAGCATTTTAAGGCACTGGCTCTGTAATTGCAGTGCCTATGTGATGCAAAAGGATCGGTGTCAGCTGTATACAAACACATCAGGTATTTGGCAGCGGTAGGGTCTGCATGCGTTCACTAAACTATGTATGATTGCTTATATACTTATGGAAGGGTGAGGACAATAGAGCGTAACCTAGTAAGTCTCAAGATTTCTAGCCTCCTCACCAAGCCCAAGCTTACGCCTTCCGCCAGCATGCTAGCGGTTATCTACGCCCTATATTGCAATACTTTCATACTGCCAGCTACAAAGACATCTATTCGCAAGAAGGCACAACAAGGACACAAATTATATATATATATATATATATATATATATATATATATATATATATATATATATATATATATATATATATATATATATATATATATATATATATATATATATATATATATATATATATATACCTCATTGTTTGCCTACTTCGTTCTGGTACGCTTATGTCTGTGGAATAAATATGTCTGCCAAGCTACGTATGATAACTACGGTACATCGCGTACTATAAATGTAATCAGCTCGAATGAAATTCTTTTTTTTTTGCTAAATGATTTTCGTCGCATTTGGTACATGATTAATGCGTACTCGACATGACTGAGTCTCTACCGACTGGCTGCGTATTCTTTGTTTAGTGTCTGCACAATCTTATTCGAAGCGCAGTGGGTGCAGCGGGACTTCATCAACAGATTGGGCCGTACCTGTCACAGTCACTATTTGTTAAATCATGCGTTTGAGCGAAGACAGCCGAATTATTTGAAAAAAAAAAACAAGTGTGAGTAATGGTGCGAAAAACAGTCTGAAATTTCGCTTCCGTCGTCCCTCATGTTCTACTTTCTCTTATTATTCTATCCTTCGTACTCTTCTTACTCATAACAAGTCCTAGCTACGAAGCACCAAGACCCTTACTGCGCAATAATGATGGATGACGTGCGCAATGTGTCACTGAACCAAATTTCCGAGCAATTTGTTTAGCTTAAGCCTCTCGCGAGACTCTCCAACAAATGCAAAGTACTGCAAAAAGAAAAAAAGGCCATTTGAATATCTCGCGCATTACGCCGCTGACGTTTCGTTTCACCTCCCAGAGGTGTCAGTGCGTTAAGGCTGGAAAAAGGCGTGAAACATAAGCCTCTCTCAGACGGTCTCTACCTCGAAGCAAGCGTATGCGTAAGGCACTGAATGTGCAGAAGAGAACCTTCAACCAGCAACAAGCTCGGTAATATTTCTCGCAATCGCACAGCGTGAATGCGCTATCCTGAAACCTTATGAAACTACGATTGTATTTTATATATATATATATATATATATATATATATATATATATATATATATATATATATATATATATATATATATATATATATATATGTATATATATATATATATATATATGTATATATATATATATATATATATATATATATATATATATATATATATATATATATATATATATATATATATATATATATATATATATATATATATATATATATATATATATATATATATATATATATATATATATATATATATAATGAGATCTAGCAGACAATAATGCCAAGGAATGTATAGGGGAAGTTATTAGAACAAATGGAATGTAAACAAGAAGAAAGAAATGCGGGTGAAAACATAACCAGCCGTGAGCAGGAATCGAACCTACGAATAACCTACGACCTTCGAATAACGCGTTCGAGCATCGAACGCGTTATTTCTTCATTATTTTTTTTCTGTTTTCAAACACATTTCTTCAAGTACACTTACGTGAAGGCTGACACGAATTATCCTGCATTAAAGCGGCATGCCTATCTTTAGAGTACACGTAATATAGTCCTGAAGAGTCATGGTATCAGTAAAAAGCGCGTGGCACTAGACCGATTTGATTGATATTTGAGGTTTAACGTGCCAAGACCACCATATCATTATGAGAGACGCCGTAGTGGAGGGCTCCGGAAATTTCGACCACCTATAGTTCTTTGACGAGCACCCAAAACTGAGCACATGGGCCTACAGCATTTTCGCCTCCATCGAAAATTCAGCCGCCGCAGCCGGGATTCGATTCTTAGACATGCGTGGGCGTGACACTGGAAGCTGTTGTTTCTGTTTCGGGACAAAGATAAAAATAAATAAAGCCCCTCCCTCCTCAAAATAAACAAGATAACACTACGTATAGTTATTCGATTTTTTTTTACAATATACAAAGTAGTGAATGTGGAAGCCTAGGAAACAAGTTTTATGGAGCCGAAACGGAGCGTCTGACGCCGGGAGCATTTGTCTCCATCAGTGATGTGCGGCAGACTGGCATACGAGAAATAACTCATTTTTTTCTGTTCAAACACAAGATTCTTCTCTCAGATTTTTTTTCTTCCACCATTCGTATATACCTGACGTCACACGATTTATCGAGTTAAGATACTGAATTCCGGTTAGTTTTACTGGAGCGAGACACAGTAACGTTAACGCCGCTCGTAAGTACAGGCTTTGCTATATCCTCAATAGTATATAAACCAAACATTTGTTGGCACGGCGGCACATTTCATTTGTCAAATGTTTCTTAACCATTCAAGGTAACGTCTGAGTTCGCTTTCAATCATTTATATCTATCTCACTTCTCCTAAACCTAACTAAACCAAAGCTGCTCACGCAAAGTGGGATCAACGCAAATAATATTGTGAATGTTGATGCGATTTGCAGACTATACCTTTTACCTCCTGCTACGATATTTGGCGCGAGGCGCACCGCTGAAGAAGTGGGCGTCGAAATGATTGTGACACGCAGGGCTGCATCACCTGATCTCACCTCGCTCGGTTACAGGGAAGCGGACGGTTGAATCCGTTGTTTTTTTACATTGATTTCGAGGCGTTTTCTATTTTGAACATCGATGTTTTGCTCTCGATTCGTGTGTGCGGGACTACAGATTTAGAAAAGGGTAGTAAACTTTACCGGCAGCATGGCACTTTTCCGCTACCTGCTTCTGCGCGCCACGTAAGCGAAAAAATTAGGTGTGAGCTTTCACCACTATACCATTACCTTGGTTTGCAACAACATGATGCGTCGTCGCCTATGTTTTTCTTTTAGCACTACTTATAGCCCGTGGTGTTCCTTGCTTATTGCTAGCGTCTGTGTAATGAGCCCATAACCAATTTCACTTGTTCCTCCTCATGTTGTTTCGCGCTAGAGGCGAAAACATGGCCTGCTTCGAAACCCGATTTTCCTTCCATGAGCATTCACGAAATGCCGTACTGCTTATCAATGAATAAATAAATGCGGGGCGCTGGTATTTCCATCAAAACATAAAATTGCCGATTAGACAATGGTAAAACACTCCTGGCAGTAAAATTTGAGTGCGCAAAGTAGCACAGACAGCTAGCGCACGCTGATATATATGTCGCAATCAAGCCCAATCAAGATGGAATTTTAACGCAGCCACGTCAAAGGACTTGTTTTGCAGAAATTACGGCAGCGCTGTTGGTGTTTGCATTGTTGGTAGTAAGCGAAAAACTGACACCTTGTCCGTGACCACAAGATAGAGAAATATACAAACAAAATGAATAATTCTCCCTCGGGACAGAGTGAGGATCAAACCCGTGCTATCTGCGAGGCAAGTAAGTGTTCCGCTACACAGTCACTGTATTTGTTAAAACTGTGTTACAAAAAAAGGCACTATATGAATGTCATGTAGTGGAAGTTAGTCTCCTTAACACATCATATGTTGCGTGGCAGGATAGTAGAATCGCACCTACCGTCAAAGGTTCAAATAGAACAACGAGTAAATGTTTCAAAGGAGCACCCATTATGAAGCTACAAGACGTTGTTAACTGTCATCAGCAGTAGAAACCTCAACAAAGTGAACAGGTGCGTAGGTTAGCCTGCTACCCTGCGGATGCGTAGCGGGCCCTCTGCTAATTCAAGATAGGAAATATTATGACGTAGTGGGCACTTAACAACAATGCTTGCAATAGGCATTCGATGATATTTTGAAACGGCCATTGGTTTCCATACTGCAGGGTTCAGACGTGCAGCGACAACCGAAGCAGGCTTGCCATTGAGAGGACGATGCGCGCAAGGCCCTATTACGCTATCGCAACCAGAGGTTCGCATGCGCGCATAGCGATAGCGCATGTGAAACTCAAGCGTCCACCATTTCTTTCAGTCGCTATTCGCCCCTTTCAACAAGCTGCAGAACTGAGTCGCAGTCATCGAAAATTATCACCTCTTTGCGGCTGATTGGAGTGCATCGTGTCACAACCGTCGAAAATTCGCGCAATACGAACCAACCGATAACTATTAAGATCGTGCCACAGAGAACCATGCACTCGTGTGAAATGTTATTTAAAGTGACGTATCTGCACGAGGCGCGCTTGTGTATGCACCTTGTTACCACGCTTCCTTCCCAAGTTTTGTCATCGCCCTTTTACACGTGTAAGTGCTGCCTTTCGCAACCTCGCCGATATTCTAACCCCCATATTCACAAACGCTCCTCAACTCGACTTTCACCCTTCACTTGACAAAGTTGAGCAATGCGCAACCTCTCGGCTGAAAATGTCGCTGCGCTACTCAAGAATCGCAGCAGACTATCGCTGATATGCAGTGACTTGCCGTGCCTAGAGATGGAGCTTCCATCGGCTTTCTCAAGCGAAGGCGTAGCGTTGAGGGAAGGGAGGTTCTAGAATACGGGGGTAAGAAATATATATTTTATTTATTTATTTATTTATTTATTTATTTATTTATTTTACATACTGCCAGTCCCAATGGGGACCATTGCATCGATATAATCGTAGAACCTTCTAATGCTGTATGTCACAAGCATTTATTTAGTCCGGTCTCCGCTAAGATGTCTGTCAGGAAGATGTTCGCCTTTTGCAGAAGATGCATCTCAGTCGATGGTCTACGTACTTTTCTTTAATGTAAGGGGCCGTCTATCCAAACTTCCTAGTGTCCTTCTAAATTTTTATCTTTCATTTGCGTAATTTACGCACTGCAAAAAAATATTGCAAACATTTTCTTCTGCATGACCACAATGGCATCCCGGAAAGTTCGGTTGACGCATTTCATGTAGGAACCTCTTTGCGTATGCTACTTCCAGTCGAAGTCTATGGATTAACCTCTTCAAGTATCGTGGGAAGTCAGTCACCATTGAAAATTTTCTGTGCAGATCATCTTCATGAAACAATGATTCCTCTGACTTGAGGCTACCGAAACACTTCCAATATCACTGACAGTTGGGCGAGTGGGTGTAGAACGGCCCAAAAAAACACACGGCACACAGATGAAGAAAACCCGTGTCTGTGTGGTTTTCTTCATCTGTGTTCTGTGTTTTTTTTTTGCACCGTTCATAAGAATGTACCGAAACACTTCTCCGTAGAACAGTCGTTAGCTCCTTGCGATATTAAATTTCGAATATCCGCCCCAGGCATAGGCATTGCGCAATCCAGTCCTTCGTTCAATGCTTTCTTGGCGAAGCTGTCTGCCTCTTCATTACCCTTTATCACAGTGTGGCAGGGTATCCACTGGAATACGACATTGTGATCCTGCACTGAGGCATATTCCACAGCTTCTGCAATACGTAGTCTTATATAGCCATTTTTGTAAAGTAATCTCGCATTTTTGATTATTTGAAGCAATTGCTATCCACGCATACCACCCGCTTTCGTGTCGCAGAATTCTCGCAGATAAACTTAACTGCTTCGAAAATAGCCACCGATTCCGATGACGTTGTTGAAAATTTGTGCGATAACTTGTATATTCTCTTTTCTTGAATTTCGGGTATACAGACTACACAAGCTGACGCTTCTTCAGTGCACAACCCATCGGTATATATCTTTTCCTTTCATTGTGCGTTATATCAAAATGATTAGGCACCATCTGTGCCGCCACCAGAGGCGACATGGCTGCTTTCTTGCGTACGCCATCTATTTAGCATATAATGTTCAGAACCGGCAGCACCCAAGGAGGTTTTGATAGTTCCCATCGTCTATACCTTGGTACTACTGCTTGGAATGATGACACACTATCATGTAGCCGCGTTTCGATTCTTTGTGTTGATTGATATGTGGGGTTTAACGTCCCAAAACCACCTTATGATTATGAGAGACGCCATAGTGGAAGGCTCTGGAAATTTCAACCACCTGGGGTTCTTTAAGATGCACCCAAATCTGAGCAAACGGGCCTACAACATTTCCGCCTCCATTGGAAATGCAGCCGCCGCAGCCGGGATTCGACCCACGACCTGCGGGTCAGCAGCCAAGTACCTCAGCCACTAGACCACCGCTGCGGGGCATTTTTTGTGTTAGTTCACCAGATACATTATTACTCTCATGCTGCGGGAAAATTCTAAATAACTTTCTTGATATTTCTCTTGCTCTGAGAGCTACCAAAGGGGGTTGTCGAGACTCTGCTTACACACCAAATTACTGGAAGTCGAACATGATGACCCCAGACATGTCCTGAAGCTCCTTGCCAATAATGAGTGAAGTCTTCATTCGGTGGAAGCTGGAAGTCCATGCAGCACAGGCAGGGAGTAACCCACCATGGGGCGTATCCACGCAATATGTAGCGCCAACAGTGACTCTGTAGTGTACCACCACATTTATCCCCGCATAAACGACGGAAGATGCAAATGGCTTGATTCCCTTTTTGTTCAAGGGACTGAACATGAGGTGACCACGTATGTCCCTGGTTTAAAACCAAACCTAAGAATCTATGAGTTTTTACCATTTGAGTAGGCTGTTTTTGCAGAATAATCTGGAAATCTTCAGCTTTCCTTTATGTAAACGGTAGTATGGCTGTTTTTGCCAGACTGAGTGTCATAACTTTTGTAAGAAAACAGTCTACATAATTCAATTCTTCTTGTTAAGTTCATTCGACACCCAAAAACAATAAACCGGACGTCTATATTATTATGTCATCAGCCTATACTGACCATCTGATGTTAATCACATTTCGTGCGTGCCGCATTTCGGTGGCGGCAATGTGCTGTGATGCTACACTGCTTCAATATTAGTCATGAAAAAGCCTCGAATAAGGGAAAGCCGGCGTTTCGGCTACCGTAGTTCTTACCTGCCTTAGCGCGTGTCTGTAGACGCTTCGTACACTATTTCTCTCCTACAAAGGGTGGAGAGGAAGAAGAAACGAAGGGGGGCCAACGCCCTGTGACGTTTTTTCTCCACGTCGAGAGGGTACGAGATCGAAAGAGGAGAGGGGAACGAAAGAGAGCGAACGCAGGGCGTAGCGTACGATGAAAGACTACGCTAGGCCCTGCGCCCGGTACGCCCTACGCCCTGCAGCCTGGTAGGGAACACGCCTGCCGGGCTGCAGAAATGAGGCACCTTCTTCCTGTTCTAACGACTACCACCCCCGATAGCAAGGAGACGACGCGTAGAAGAAAACGACAGTAGCGAGAAGACAGGCTCCACGACGGTACTCGCGGTGCCACAGCAGTGCACACCGTCATGCGTTGGCTGTTGTGGAACGCGCCCACAGGCAGCCTTTCACGGTCTCCGGGTCAGCGAGGCAGTGGCACTAACTACCCTTTGTCTGTCTCTGTTGATGTAAAATAGACAGCACAAAATTGTAGGTGCAAGTCACGCTACTCGCAGCATCATCTTATTAATGTGAAACGTATGCCTATATAAACAAACTGTATCAGCCAGTTTTTTTTTCTTCTTAATCAGTGACGAAGCTGGTGGAAGTGCGCCGTCTACTGCTGCGGCTAAACGAGCTGCTCGAGCAGAGGATCGACGCTGCCGTCACCAGAATCGAACTGTGCGTGCAAGCGGAGCAAAAGCATTTGCCTGAACTTATCGCAACATCAAAACACCTAATCAGCTACGCTTCAAATTTGCATTGGCCAATATCGTAATCATCGGGGAATTTCTCTATCACAGACTAACAATTCGTAGCGAAACACTTTCTTAAGCTATTTGTGTTTCTTGTAACATTTAAATATTCACAGCATAGTTTAGGATTATCAGTAAAGTGCTTTTTGGTGCTTCACCGTTAAACTGGAGCATATCTTGATGGTTTGAACGATGACTAGGTATCTTTCGGGGTTTTTTCTCTTTTTTTTTTCAAGATATATTGCTGGGCGTACAAATAACAGACCGATTTTCAAGCTCAATTCGGAGCCCTATACGCATTCCTTCATCATCAAGGACTAGCTTTCGGGTGTTAGAGCACATCAAGCAGATGTTGGTTCACAAGCTTTAGCAATCTTGAAGTGCATTCGCAATAACAGCGTTCATAACTGAGAAGCATAGGAAAAAAAATTTCGAAGAGAACTTCTCCCCAGACAACGCGATAATCTACAGCTACACATACATGGTCGTTCCCAGTCATTAAATCATTATTCTTAAGTTATGCGGTTCACCAGCAAGAGCATTTACTCCGGAGGTGTGGTAAATGCATATTAAGCTGCACCCAGACAGGTCGGGAAGAAGAGGAATTGAGAAATGCCTCTCATTGGACTTCAGCATGTCTTTAGGGAGAACGGAGCATCCACATATTGGCGGCAAGTTGCGTATCCTAGACTAAGCAAGATAAAACAACAAAAAAGAATAGATTTTTTGTATTTTTAATTCTTCGTGGGAAACTCAAACGGCTTGAAACCGCAGTTCCCGTGCCAAAAGCTCGAATGCTGTTTTCTTAATGAGCTTACGAGGCGCAGGCAGCGCATCGCGGGAGACGAAGCTCCCCCGCCGATAAGAAAGTAACGAAGCAAGCGAGTTGCGAAACCATCGGCAATACAAGTGCGAGCCGGCTTGAAATTTTCATACTTATACGAAGCAATGGAACTGCTGCGGCGACACTCGTGGCCGTTGAACTATTACAAAACGACTCGCTGCTAACACCACTGCATGTATTCCGCACCAAAGCGCAACACTGCATCTCATGCAAAGGAACTGCTGGGTGAGGGGGGTGGGGGTGCAGCTAGTTGCGGAACGTGCTCGGCTGTTGCTTTGTTCCTTAAAATGAGAAAGCAGACACATGCCAGATGCAGCTAGCTCGTGGCCAGTGCGTCGCACGGCGGCTGCTCGATTTTCGGTGCGAAGACACCCGCTCTCTCTCACCCTCTCTCTTTCTCAGAATACGCACTCACACGAGCATTTCGGGGAGCTCGCGGCAGCGCGCAACTATATACCCGGAGAAAAAGGGAGCCGAGGGCTCATAAGAAACCGCCGCCTCCACAGCGCAAAAGGCGAACCGCGGCGCGCCCGAAGGCGTTTCCTTGCGCGCTTGCAAGCCGCGCCGGGCGTAAGCCAATTTAAGATGCACGATGCGTCTCCCGGGAAAAGGGGAAACGTGACCCTATGGCCACCATACACAAACGTGGCGCGAGCCTCTACACTTTTTTTTTTTTTTTGCGAGAGCGTCGAGGATGGCCGATCCTCCGGCTGCGTGAATGTTTGCCTTGCTGCCACCTGCTTTCTTCCCTATTCTTCCCGACCAAATAAAAAGAAAAGGACTTCAAGAGCAACTAGAGTGTGCCGCCGTTGGGAAGGAAGCAAAAAAATATAAGAAGTAAAGAAAATGGCAACCAAAGATAACTAAAAGAGACGATGAAGGACGAGGCCGGCCGGTCTGTCTTTCCCTGTCTTTGCCACGCTCGTTTCTTAGTTCAGTCTGCCCAGTATAGAGTGTTCCTGCTGCCCGCAAGCCATGCGGCTCGGCACCCCAGTGTGGTGCTTTGGTGGGTTGTCTGGTGGGAAGATGCCGCATATCCCCTTTTGTTTGGCGCGCGCGTCTGCGCTTTTGTTCCCTCCGCTGTACCGAGAAGCGTTCGGCGTGCAAATGGCAGCAACCAGTTGCGCACACCACTGGAACCGCCGAATCGCTCACGTACCGCTAGATGCTGTGGCTGGGTGTGTGCGCAGCCGTCGCTTAACACGCCCGGGCTAAGCGGATTCCAGCGTCGAAGAAACGCGCGGACACAGCCTTGGTCTTGCGACAGGGTTTCGTTGACCGGCCGAGAGTTCTCTCCAGTGTACCTTCGTTCTCTTTCTCTCTTCTCGATACCAGGTTCGCTCACGTGAATATTCCGCTTCGGCACTTCGCGCTCGTTTTTTTTTTTTTTCCACGCATACGTCCTCCACATGTGAGGCATGGGCCACTGTGCTCTTAAGATTGGCCGCGCCGCGCGAGCCAACATAGCATATATACCTGACTTTGCTTTCCATAACCGTACTTAGCTTTCGACGGCCGTGCTTTGCGTTCGACGCTATAGTTTAGTGCCCCGCCACCGCCGCGATTTCTCTCGCGTGCAACATTCCAAACGGCGCGGAAAACGCGTTTTGAAAGGAGAGAGCAACGTCCCGTAATGTACAGAGAACGAGGCGTGCGTCGGACGATGGGAAAAACAAACCACTCGAATGTTGACTGTCTTTCTTCTGGTTCTTTCCTTAGTTGCCACGGCTCTCTCTATCCCACTATGTGGCAAAAAAACTCGAGCAGTGTAAATACATTACGGGCTTTGTGAGGTCCTCTGCCACCGCTTCTGTTCTCACCTTTAATCTTTTTTCTCGATTCAATTATTTTTTCCTTACTGTCTAATCATGTACATGGTGCGCTGGGCTAGCAAAGGTGCATGTGTACAATGGCCAAGCTCTCCATATTGAATGGGCGCGCGTCTGTTGTAACTTCTAGTTCATGTTACTGCGTCTGAACGGAAATGGTTAAGCCGACAAGCATTGGTTGCACATTTAGGAGCGCCGAGCGAAAACTATTTGCCGGGTGGTACATAATGCACAATTCATGTTTCGCGACAGAACACTAAGCACGTGCACCTGCGCGTTCTAACTTAGCGAAGTTGTTTAATAAATACTGATTCTATGTCTCTTTCTTTGGTATAAATCGTGCATTCTTTCACGCGTGCGTATGTTCTCACATATATGGGAATTCATTACTTGGCGAACTTTTCTCCAAAGTGCATAGCGCGAGTATGAAAGGCGCACTTACCTAAGGGAACCAGAAGCATGTGATTATTGTTTCGTTTGTCGTTGGTTTTAAGTATTTTGTATTAGCTGATAAATGTGACAGCACCACACGCCGCTTTCAACCATGTGCACCTTCCTCTGAAAAAAAATCGTTGGTTGATTAAAAAGGTTTAACACGGTATCTCGAAGCACTAAAGCTGCCAAAATGAAAAAAAATGCACTAAGTTATCCTTTCGTCGAAGCTCCATGCGGATCTGCGGAGCCCCGCTCTTTACGACCAAACCTGGGCGACCCAGCACGGCCGTGAGGCAGCGTCGGGGCAAGCCCTTAACGTCCCCTCATGGGAGGATTAGGCCCGGCCACCTAAACCTGCTGGTTTCTTATAATAAATTTTATTCCTCCTTTTCTTCCTCTTCCTCCTCCTCCTCATTCGACGCATGCACCCGACGTATCAAAGAGCAGCTTTTGCACGAGAACAGCATGCGTGAAATCACGGTTCAAGAACCTTCATTTCTTTAGGTTGCGATTTTCCGTTGAATACCGATTATTGGCTGCATGTATGGAACATTAACGATGACAAGCGAGCGATGACGTAACCAACAACCTTTGGATTTCGGAAAAATTTTTTGAAATACTTTGTATTTTACCGTTTACACCGACAGATTCCACCCACATCACTAAACATTCATGTGGCGCGAATTGCATTGAGAAAAGACACACTTTTATAACCGGATGCTTCACGTGCCCTTTTTTTTATTCTTACATTTGCCACGGTAACATTGAATATGGATGTTCGGTTTTATCCCACTTGTTTTACTTTTGATGTCAGCAGCAAATGTCAGCGTAGTATAACGATGAGATGAAACTTTTTAGCACTGAAATGCAGGCAGCACACCACCGTTAACGGCAGTTTAATAAATCTTTAAGTAGATGTCACCTTATTTTTTTCATCTTTCACTTCTAACTTCTTTACAAGTTTGGTAAAAAGCCCTGGTGGATCTGCAAGAAAAGTGGCACATGCGGCAATATCGTAGGCTTCAGAATACTTTGTGCTATTCGTGTTACAACTCCTGTACATGGCATCTCTTCTTTCAGTTCTAAGCCTTCAGCGTGATCAAACCGCTTACAAGTAGCGGTGCTGCGGGTTTCTCCACCCCGAAAGTTTCTTTTCTCAATTTATTATTACTTCCAGCAGCAACATCCTTCCCTTTTTTCCAACTGCTGAAAAAAAAAGATAAAGAACCCGCTTCAAGCAGAAGAGAATGAATCCTTGTTTATTACAGGCTTATTTCATTCACCACCTGTTCCGTTTTTCGGCCCGATTTGCAAGCAAAGCGCTGCTCGTATTCACGGGGAACTCGACACGCACCGAGTCGACATCCAATTGCCATTCTCTGTGCTTGTGCACCAACGAAGTGACGCGCCGAGGCACAGGGGGCGCTTCATATTGCTCGTACAGAACGGAGGTTGCGAGGCTGAGACGGGGTGAAGGAGAAAATAGAATCCGATTATAAGGAAGTGCTATATGGAAATAGGCCGTGAAATAGCAGCCACATCGCCACCGTGAGCAACGCTCGCATTCGGTGCAACTCTTTCCGTTTATCTATCGCCACAATTTTTTTTTCGTTGTTGTTGTTGCGACTTCGTATATTCCCAGAGAAATTGCAGCCAGCGCCCTCGGAAGCTTGCACGTACCATCTGCGGCCTCGGAAACGCGAGTCCACCTCACTGCCTCTATTCTTCTTGCACCTGAATCAGTGTATGCACGCCGTCGAAAACGCCTGAAACATGTGCCGTGCTTCGAAAGAAATAAACACGAATAGCGCAGTGGCACGTCTTTCCCCGGCAGACAGAAATGTGTGTGATGGATCGAGGCAGGTAGTTGCGCCTCTTTCTTTCGCACAGAGTCCCCTCTCCTAACTTCTCGCAAACGTAATCACTCTTTTTTCCTTGGTTTTGCTTCTTTTTTTTCCTTTATTCAATGCTTTTGACCCGCACATATTTGTTTCACGTTATTTGCGTAAACAGCCGCACGTGCTTCGCATTGATGACGCCAATCATGTTTCCGCACATTCTTCATTTCCCCTTCTTCATGCATACGGTAACAAACCAAACATGATCCTAAATTACTTCCCAGCCTTCTTTTTCATCTGGTTACTGCCTGCTTTCAATGCAGAAAAGTTTTGATTCAGATGGCTGACAGCTCATCGTGTAAAGTATGCGGGAGCAGCGAAAAAGTCGTGCACCTATCTCGGCGACTGCGTCCGCTTCAACTTCAAAAGAGCAACCCCCTAACTGCACTATAGGCAAGCTGGACAACCGGTCCCTTACCAAGAACAAAATCCTGGGGCCCAGGCCCACCTGGTCTGCTACACGAGTCGCTCTGAGAGTGTTGTAGTTTCTCCAAGCGACCACCCTGAGCCACAAACTGTGTTCGCGGACAATCTTGTTATGAATACTAGGACGAGGCTCCAGTCACGCCCCTTCCCCTTTATTTTACTACTGTCACGATCTTCTCTTTGTCTCCCTCTTTCTTTTATACCCATTTTCTCTTTTCCAAAGTACAGGGCAGCCAACCAGAGTCTTCCTCTGGTCCATCTCCTTGTATTTTCTTCATCTTTTTTATGTCTGAAAATACGATGACGGGCATGAAAATATTGATGCGGCGGTCATTGAAACAGATTTCGTGAAAACATTCATCTTCAAATCACTCGAACGTGTAGGCAGAGCAATAACAGATACGTGCATATATATAGTTATATTATAAGTTGTATATCGTTCATAAAGTATCCCAAAAGCATTCGCACTTATAGATTCAGTTGTTGTTGTTTTTCACATGCAATTGGAATGAAATTGAAGACTAAAAGCTGTGATCTGTAACTTGACAAAGGTCCAGGAACCAAGAACACAAGGCAGGGCTTGAATTCAAGGCACACGTGACGCCTGAATTACATGTACAGTACTCTCCACTGTTAAAGGGAACACTCTGATGAGCACCTGTTATATTGCGGTCCTCATAACTGCAAGTATATGTAGAAACATTGTTTTTCTTCTTCTTTTGATAGACTAGTGCTGAGTATACGAAGTCAGAACAGTCAACCAGCAGTAGTCTTGTGCAAATTTAAGCCGCTATGCTTTTGCCAGGGAGTGAAATCCAGACATGGGGCACACGAAAGTGTTTCCTTTAACAGTTAAACCGTCTGTACATGCTAGATGAACAGGGACATATCAATATACAAAATATCATTGCATTAACAGGTCATCAAAATATATAAATGCAAATAATGGGAGGAGTGAAGAAAATGTTGAGCAGTATAGAATACAGCACGAAAGATCATAACAAAATGTATCTTATTCACAGAAAAAAAGCTATCGAAAAGAGAAGAACAACCGATCACATCTGCATAAAGACGCGTGCATGCACATGCATGCGATGTATGCATATACACACGTCTGTAGAAATCTAGAATGTGGGAATTACGGTTGTTCAATTCACAGACAGAATAGAATGGAATGCTGCTCGGTTTATATACAATTGTTTCGAATATTCACAGACCCCGTACACCACCTATTCTGTTAAGTGAAATTATATTACTCCTGATATTGTTATTGTTTATACAAAAGTTTCTAGCAGCTTAGTTGATGTCTAATGTTGACCGCAAAAAAAACCTGCCGGGATAAAATCTAAGCCGTCGATTTGATCCAGGGGAACGTATCTGCGAGACGAAAAGAAAACTCTCCAATGTGATCCCCCACAGCGCAGAAACCATCATGGCATGCCGTCAATGTTCCACTCGAGATAAATCAATGACACTCAAGTCAAGTCGAAGACGCGGCCAAGTAACATCTCTGCATGCGGGGGTAAGTGTTCAATGCGCATTGAGAGACGCACAATGCGACTGTCACTGGTATTAGGAAAATTGTACGAGCAAGGTTCACTTCCATGTAATGCCCTCCTTAGGGCGGTGAGAGCAACCCATATAGAACGCGCCTGCAAGAAACGAAAATAAGGATGGTGTCTTGGCTTTGTGCGTGTAGCCACAACTCGCCTTGTCTGCTAACACCACCCCATCTTGTAAACACACATGCTGGCAACCCAGGAGCCGGAGACGCTTACAAGCAAATGCTTGTCCTAACATACACACTCTCCGCAAAATGCGGCCGTCCCAGTTCACTGACTGCTGTCCTTGGTGCACTAGGGCATCAACACTTGTTCGTATCGTTTGCCATTGCCGATAAAAACCAGCGGAGGCCAACTCGCCCCTTATCGCAAGCAATGATGCACATGCGACCCACCCGACAGGACCAGAGAAGGCAGCAGGGATCCTTGTACCAGGCCAAGTGAGTTGCTAGAACCACGGAAACCTCAGTTTGCTGTTTGAATGAAACGTTTGTTCCTCCTGCTGACATCGATTCTCTCTCTCCCTCCCTCAGTAATTAAACCCTTAAAGGCTATGATCGCTGGCAGGGGACAACACTGTGGTGAGATTGCTGACACCTACCACATAGTGTGGACCTGTGGGGGGGGGGGGAGATTCAATTCTCATTACCCCCCCCCCCCGAACCCTACCAGAGAGGACTGGGAGGCGGTCCTGCAGGGTCGCTCAGACCTTCTGGCTCAAAACGCTTAACTCAAGAATACCAGACTGGTGGCTTCAACCTAAGGGCCCCAGACACGGGACTTAGCGCCGCCGCATGCGGGATTGAATACCGGCTGCGGCGGCTGCATTTTCGATGAAGGCGAAAGTGCTGTAGGCCAGTGTGCTCAGATTTGCGTGCACGTTAAAGAACCTCTGGCGGTCGAAATTTTCGAAGCCATTCACTGTGGCGTCTCTTATAATCATATAGTAGTTTTGGGACGGTAAAGCCCATTTGTCAATCAACCAATAATATGATGACAACATTAATTGATGGCGTGACCTAGTTGGTTAATACAGCGCGCTCAAGAGCGAGGGGTCGCTGGGTCAAATCTCTGGTGGGTGCCTTAGAATTTTTTCTTCGGATTTCTTTTTTTGCACCTTTCATACTTACATAAGTGCTTATATATATCCGGGACATGAAGGTGACGGCAAAAATCAGCCGAGAGTGTCCATATATTTGCTATCGCAATAGACTTGCTTGATGCCAGTCCTGTCTCAGCGCTTTACACAAACAATCGTTGTTATTACGGCGTAAATGTAGCGCGAAAAAGACACGGACAAGAAAGCGTACACCACAAGCGCTTACTGAGTAAGCGCTCGTGGTGTACACTTTCTTGTTCATGCCTTTTTGGGCTGCATTTACGTCGTAATGAATCAGTACCGACTCGCACGCCTCTCCGTTTTGCTAAACGTTATCAATCCCAACAGGCAAGGAGCCAAAAATATTTTATCCCTGATGGGCGGTGGCCGCTACCGAAACGTCCGCGGGCCGCATAAGGCCCACGGGCCGCCTGTTTGAGACCCCTGCACGGCCAAACTCCCATGATAATCACGGCAAACGTTACGTAGAATGCTGTTACTCTGTTTGCGTTTTTGCTTTAGGGGCGAAGCCCCTTGAGGTCGAGGCTTGCTCGTTGGCAGCGTTGGCATTGCGCACCGTAGCCGCCACTGATGATGACGATGAAGAAATAGCGCGTTCCAGACAATACATCCTTTTTCTGCCAACACGTCAAGGCACACGCAAAGTACCCACCGCACTTCATGACAATGATGCTCATGATGATGAAGATGATGACGATGATGGTCACGGACAACAACTGGACTGGACAGTATATGACGTCTAGAGATGCTTCACGATACCTTTCGTTTGACTGGAAACAACCAACAACCACCAGGGGAACGCGCCCAGACCTCGTCTTTGCCAACTTCAGACTAGACGTGATACCACAAAGCAGTTATAATGAAGGCAAACAAAATTCACAAATCAACACAGCATACTATATAGTTAGGACCAATCAACACTGTACATAACAGTACACCACTTGGCTCTCATTTTCATGCGTGAGTAGTCAATATCAATGGTGATCCACGGCAGCGCCGAACGATCCCACTGCTTTGCGTACTCGCCATCATTCGCTTCATGGATATGCCAGGATTTTTGTTTGTTTGTTTGTTTGTTTGTTTGTTTGTTTGTTTGTTTGTTTGATTGATTGATTGATTGATTGATTGATTGATTGATTGATTTTGCAATAATGTTCAAAAAGCGGGTGAGTTGATGATTTTGTAAGATTAATCCCCACTTAAAAAATATAACAAACTTACATAGACGTCTCACCCTTGTCCTGGTGGCATCCTCAGTACACACACTGACAGCAAATAAGCGCAAGCTCGAGAACAAAGGCGAAGGAAATGTCCTGGAATCGTCGTTCATGCGTCGCGACAAATAGGCGCTCATTAACCGCGGCCCCCTATCCCGACGTTTATAGGGATGTAGGTGAATAGCAGTGGGCTGGATTACCTCCTCCTAATTGGTGTCAGTGTATGCTGAGTAGGCCACCCGCAAATGGGGTGAAATGTCTATGCAAGTTTGTTATATTTCGTTGAGTCAGAATAAACATTTTGGAATCATTGTTTCGATTCATTGTGCAACAATCATAGGGGACATGCTTAGGAGTATTGAGTCTGGGATGGCTGCCGCGAATATCCTAATATGTTCCCCGTAATATGCGTTCAATGTGCACTACGAGCGGACGGTGGTGTACAAGTACATTTACTTAAATAATTTTCTCTGCTCTGCTTGAAAACAAGTACAAAATGCGGCAACCCGACAAAAGTGCATGACGCTGAGGAAAGCAATATTAAACACATTCGCCAAAAAAAAAAGAATTTTTTCTGCCCTGAGCACGTGCAACTGACAGGCATCGCTGGAGCGAAATAGCACATAGATTTTCATACGAAACGACATCTTACTAGCGCGCTCTCAAATGATACTCAATTCCTTCCGCTTCATCGCTTATTTTTTTTTCTTTTTTCCTGTCTCTTTCCTGTTTTCTGTCTAGTAAACGTCTTTTTTTATCTTTCTTAACAATTCTTGCAATCGTAATCGGGGATTTTTCTCTCTCTCCCTCTCTTTTCTCCTTTGTGTGTGTTCTCTGTGACGTAATGGTTACATTAGGGCTTCCATCGACCCAAATTCAGATTTTTCCTTTCAATAATAGACAAAAAAAAAGACTGCAGATGCTTTATCACACCGTGGCTGAACTGATTATGTCGAAACATTCTTGCGAGTCTAGACAAAGTCAGGGCCTAGCGCTGCTACTTCAAAAACAAAAAAAAAAGACAGCATATGCGTGCGGTGAATGATGGAGAGTGAAACGAAGCGGGGTCCGCACGCCGCTGCCGCGCCGCTTCGACTTCCATCCTCGTACGCCGGGATCTTGTCGGCACCGCCGCACACTTTTGCCTCGCGCGCTCGCACATCGGGGTTCGGTCTTCGAGCGCGAGCCGCGGTTGCCTTGCGCTTATCATACTCTTTATCGTATCATACCGTGAATTATCCACTGGCCGTGTTCGTTCATCGTCTGTCTGTCTGTTTGACGCATGGACGGACGCAAGGATGAACGCAGGGACCGACACAGGAACGGACCCAGGAACGGAGCATGGACGGACGAACGAACGCAGGGACGGGCGCACGGATGGACGGACGAACGCAGGGACGGGCGCACGGATGGACGGACGAACGCAGGGACCGGCGCACGGATGGACGGACGAAGGCAAGGATGGACGCATGGACGGACGGACGCACAGGCACGGATGGACGCACGAGAAGGTGGACGGATGGACGCATGGACGGATGCACGAATGGACGCATAGATGAACAGACGAAAGCAAGAATGAATGGACAGAAGCACGGACGGAATGACGGACGCTTCGCCCCACTCATCATCATTCACTCCATGGGTACGCTGTGATTTTTATTATTTATCATATACTGCAAGTAATGTCCCCTAGTATCGTACCATTTGCATTTTCAGCGCATATGCATTTCGTTATACGTGCAAGTACTGCCTTCTACGGGCGGTTCAAGAACTAGCGAGAGGTGGCTACATACGATTACGACGGGACGCTCAGCCCACGCCTTAAGGAGCTTCGCTCCTAAAAAATTATTTTGCCTATACTCTTAAAGAGATGGAAATAACCAAGCTAGGCCAAGCTCGCCTCGAAAGACCTGGACCAACAACGACTCTTCGTCACCAGAGCGTTTCTGGAATGTGGAAGGCCAGAGGGTTCCTGGAATGAGGAGACCTCCCTCCAAGGATAGAAGCAGGATTTACATCGCTATGTCGTATCGTGAAATAAGCGTGTATTCCTTCTCCTCCTTCAGTAAATGTGAAACGGCAAGTTTACATCGAATAGTACAGTCGAAATGCATACGTCTAACTTCTCTTAACTGTGTAGGAGGTGGGCTTAAGGTTAAATACATCTAGTTATACTGGCGTTTAAGAAAGAGAAAAAAACTCAAAGTTACAGAGGCTGAGATGCATGTTAAGTGAAAGTCGACATTCTAGGGAGGCTAATTTGCAATCGTAACGTGTTCACTTATTTTCTGCATTGAGATTACTTACACGTGCTGCCTACAGAGTTACAGTACATTTTACACTTGCCCGTTTCCAGAGCTATAAATGTGCAATGGATAAAGACCAACACAAAACACGAAAAGCTAGGAGAATAAAATGCTTCGTAATGTGTACTACTGGTTCATTTTGCCACATACCGACTAGCCCAGTCCACTAACACGCTTATATTATTATTATTATTATTATTATTATTATTATTATTATTATTATTATTATTATTATTATTATTATTATTATTATTATTATTATTATTATTATTATTATTATTAGGCCTTTTGTGTATACCATGATTTGTTTATTAAAACAGTTGTGCTGAGATAAAATTGGGGTGATGCCTTTAAAGTGCCATATGTAACGCGTCGACCCCCTAAGAAAAAAAAGCGTTTTATAGTACCCCGGTTTTCTACCAGATATAGAAAAGCATGTAGAAGCGTATATATTCCAAAAATTTTCAATGCACTACCTGAAGCATTTTTTTTTTTCAGTGGGTTCAAAAAAGAAATAAAGAAATTACTCGCTGAGCTGTAAAATCACATGGTCTACTTGTATGTCGCGTATGCTCTGGGTCCCTCCTTTGTTCCTCTTTTTTATTTACTGCCAGTAAAAAAGCAATGGTGTCAATCATTAGTCTGTCCATTGGCAAAGAAGCAAGAATAGTTTTTGTTACCTTGTATCCACATCGCTGTAACCGGCTCTGTCAGGCCTCGTGGCACAAGTCCTTGGGCCTTAGACAGGCCCGTTGTTTTGTATATGTTATGGGTGTGTATAGAAAATTATTATTACCATTAGTAGTAGTAGTAGTAGTAGTAGTAGTAGTAATAGTAGTAGTAGTAGTAGTAGTAGTAAACCTACCACTCACTCATGCGAATGAAAATTTTTTGCCGTTGTCAACTCCTCGATATTTTACACTATAAATAGAAGTTATGCAACCGTTAGTCATTACAATGTCAATGTACTTGCAATTATGTAGGTTTGAGCATGCTGCTATTTCATTTAAGCCTTCCTGCGCAAAAGATGAAAAAAAAAACCAAAGCAGTGTGATGCACAAGGAGTACAGGTGATATATGTTAGTATAGCAGCCTAACCTTGCCATAAACTGAAGCTTATCTTTCTTTAAGGCTGAGAAAATGAGAACTATTCTAATGCATTTACTTTCCCAGATAAGCAAATGACCGGGTATACATGCCTCAGCAGCAATAATCTCTTCAATTACTTTTGTACCATCAGCACTTACAGAATATTACGAACTGACGCTAAGCGGCAAGTGTAAGGAACAAAGGCCAATTTGACAAAGCTTTTCGCTGTAGTGTATTTCTGCCTGCCACTGGTCATGCAGCCAATCTCGATAATTGCATGCTGATAATCTAAATGTGTAGAAATTTTTCGTTGATTGTAACTTAACATCGTTTCTTAGTGCTGGCTTCAAATAACAGGTTGGTAGCCACATGTGTGCTACCTGCCCTGTGATGAACATTATAACAAGCTGCATCTTTTGCCTTTTCAGCGCTTCTGTAGGCATTGCAGAGCTCCACATGCGCAGTTGCCTAAGTATGTCTTCATTGCGCATTCCCCACACCATAATTACTCTTTAGAAACGAATTTAGGTGTCTCTTTTTATATAATAGCATGCATATTCAAAACTACGCCCGCAGCTCATCTGCCTTGAAATCAAAGTCCCAGAGCCATTCACTCGTGTTTTGGTGCAACGGAGGACAAACCCTCTTTTATAGCATCTCCATTCGCACTTGACGCAAACCCAAGGACCCCAAAACTCACGAAGTATGGCTGCCCAATTAAAAAGCTCTCTAATTACTTGCTCGCTTTCAGCCACGGCGGCCGCATATAGATGCAGACTAAATGCTTGGGGCCCGCGCGCTAAGATTTGAGCGGACTGAAGAATCCCATATGATTGAAATTCCTGAAGCCCTCCATACGGCCTCTTCCGTAATCATATCGTAGATTTGGGACGTAAAACCCCCCAACAAATATTATTATATACACGAGTCATCCCCTGTGACCGCGTCTGATGTTTGCATACAAACATAAAAGTCCAAGCCCACAGAATGTTACCAGCACATACTTCAGAGTCTGGATTAGCATAACCCCGAATTAGACTTACGGGTATACATAAATTAACTCATAATGTACATAACTTTGAAAGCATGCTGGCTCGTCAAAGCAATGCAAGATTGATGATGTTACGTAAATAATCTATATAACAATGCAATAATAAATACTTATGGTAGCTTTTAGCGCGAAGTGAAGAAGACAAATGGACAAGCGCAAACTATCAACTGAATTTATTCGAAAGGCGCACGAAATAAGCTTCCGTAAGAACGAACCGACTCGCCCAACAAGTCACTTTACTGCATTAATATATTACGAGAAGCGTGTCGGATAATACACGTCATTTTATTCTCGCGCGCGGCAGTTTCGCAGTCTCATATTTAACGCTCTTCGCAAACTTGAACGGTGCTCCAGTTGTGGCGTCCACATCATGCTCATTGTCAGTGGAATTAAATATATATAAGCAGGCCGCATTATTAATGCCGTCGCTGTTCCTTATGTCTGTCCGTTCAATTTTTCCCGTTCCACCGCACACGGAGGCGGAGAAGGAGCCTCCGAGGCAGCTGTTGCGCACGTCATCTCCGAGATCGCACTTTCGTTTCTTGGCTTATATCGCCTTTTTTTCCTCGCCAATGAGAATGGCAGAAGGCTCGCTTTTTGAATGCGAAATCAGACGGCCACCGCCGGAAGCACATAATTAGCGTTTCTAGACAACTTTCCGCGATGGTTTTAACCTAATTCGATTCAAAATGCGATTGAAGAACCAGGACCATTTGGTTCTCCCTTCTTTCTCAGTTTGGGCTATCTGCGCCCTCTTCACACAGTAATCTTCCTAATATTTTTTTACACACTTTCTTTATAACGACAGAACAAAACGTGATGGCTCAATAGGTTGAGAAAGAAAATGAAGTAAATGCAAGAGCGAAAACGGCGAAAAACATTGCACCAACTTCTGTTGCGTAAAAAACATCGAAAATTGAAACTGTAAGCACTTCAGTGTGCGTTATTGAGCGTCATCCACATCAGCATCACTTCGTTTTATTAATTTCTTTATTTACTGCTCTCCTGTAGTCACGTGACCTGTGTAATAACAACAATTACACCTTCCCCTACACTTAGCAGTGCTGCTACTAATACTACTATACTACTGCTACCATTACTCCTGCTCGGACACCTAGCACTACTACTACAACTATACTACTACTACTACTACTACTACTACTACTACTACTACTACTACTACTACTACTACTACTACTACGACGACGACGACGACGACGACGATGACGACGACGACGACCATTACAAGGGGTAGATTAAGAGAGCATCACTTTAAAGGTTCTACGCTCGCAGTGGTAGGTGGTGTACGCGAAGCTTACATTGGTGTTACAAATATGCGCAGCATTGGTAGCTCCAGAGTTCCCATGAACGGGCCGCCAAGCTCAGCTTGATGGTCCCTACGTGGGATTAGCCGGGTGGCGCAGGGTCTCTCCTGCGTCTTCTCTGGGCCAAAATAAAGTTTTAATCACAATAATAATCATCATCATTGGTGAAGTGGTAGATATACGCAGAATAGTATCACTGGCAGACGCATGCGAAGTGAAGACGTGGAGAGGGCCCGAACACAATTATCTGACGTCGACAACCCGAATATGACGCAGTCATGACGATCGGCGTGATCAAGTTTGTCGGCACGCTTGTACAGATCCAGTTCAGACGTTGGTAACATATAATCCTATGCAAGCGGTGGAGCGATACACTTGATGCTACTTGTCCTAGGTTATACGAACACGACAGGTGTAATGCGAAATATAAAAAATGAGCGGCAGTCTATTTAAAATAACGCTAAAGAGGGCAAAAACGGCTGTTTTTGCATTACTTTCACAGTACCTAAACCCACACGCAAGCCAAGAAAATACACTTGGCAAGCCAGAAAACGGACAAAGAAAAAAATGTGGGTGGCGAGCAAGTCTTAAAATTTGCGAAGCAGTCACAATGACGTCACAAATTTTGCCAGGGCATACATCGTTCCTGAACGACAAAGATGGCGCACAGTCCCGCTCAATATTAGTTGCAACAGGCTGGCTGTCGTTAAAGTCACCTTAAGCCTGAACAATGGGTGCGACAAACGTTGCATCGGTTGAGAAGGTACCGCCCATTGAGAGAGTTTAATTCACAATATTTTTTTTCTATATAGGTGCCCTTTTGCAATTTTGGTGCCATTTTGAAGCTGCGTATTGCAACTTGTATTGAGCGTGGTTTTACAATGTCCTCGGAGAGAGCCATAAACTCAACATACCAAGTTTCGAGAAACTTCACTTACCCAGTGTTGTCGAAATACCAAAATGAAACTCCGGAATCCGTGACGCAAAGCTCCAAGATTTTGGCACGGTATTAAAAATTGAAACTATGACCTTAATTTTATTCTTTAATGGTAAAGATAAAATGGTGATATTAAAGTGATTAGACCTATCAGAAGGCAAGTGATTGATCCAGACCAACTCACTGTTTCGGTTTAGCATATACCTTTAACAAATCTCCCAACTCTCGAGGTACTGCATGGCCGAAGAATTATGTGCAGTGTATCGTAACGCGTCACACGTGTTCACAGTTGTGTTGTTCTCTTTTCGAATGCGCCTGGCATCGCACTCGCGATACAAGCAATGGGTTTATTATCTTAATATTTCATTTTTTTACAGTGATATATATCTCACTTAGCTCTCGCTGAACAAACGGGTGCTATTCGCGATATTTATTAGCGCCTGGAGATTCGAAAACGCGCCTGCGCTGCGCTTGCTCCAGGATTTTATGCACTCTCCAAAAATGACGGCGGCGAATGCACGAAAATGCTCGAACGCAGCGATCGTCCACCTTGCATGCGAGAGGGTGTTTGACTTTTGTTTCTATATATACATATATGAGAATGAGAATATATATATATATATATATATATATATATATATATACATACTTTATGAGAATGAGCGTATGTTGAGAAAACGTGAACGTTTTGAATTATTCAACCATCCCCTTTAGGAAAGCACAATATAAGTTCATAATATAGGAACCGGGTGTGCTTTTCTCTCTCTCTCTTTCTCTTTCATATTTCTTTGAATTGACTATCACTGTGGCACGATCACTTAAATATATATGACACAGGCGAATAAAAAAATGCAGAGCTAAACTCTTACACGAGACACTGTACAAAAATTAAACAATACGAATTAAACTCTGCTGCCATAAAATATGCATCGTTCATATTTTTCCCTACAGCGTCTACCAATGATGGGCAATCTGAAGCAGTACTACCACCGCATTGAGCTACAAAGTCCCGTTATCGCGTGACAGTAACTTTAACTTCACTATCACCCAAACGCATCGCGTACTGCTTCCGTATCAAGCTCTTCCGTGAGCCATCGCTGTTCAGCAATGCGCTTCATTTCGAAAGGAACAGCGCATCCCTGAATAACTAAACTAAATCTAGACACAACGTCAATTTTTTTGCCTTAAGTGTATACGCACTGTAAAAAGAAAAAAAAACTAATTCGTTTTAACTTGAAACAGGAAAAAGTATATATAACAGGAAAAGCTGTTTTCGAAATATCTGCGAAGCAGAACTCCTTCCACCTTTATAAGCAAGGACGCAGCGTGTGAAATAAGAGCTAATTTTCTTCCCCGACGTGCGACAAAAAGCACGTCGATAACGTAAGAGGCAAGAAAAAAAGAAACGAACCGAATCGAGATGGTCGCTTCCGTTGTGAAGGCATTCGGAGGGACAAGACGAAAACGAAAGAAAAAAATGTGATTCCAAGTTACGCTGGTGACCGAGTATCGAGATGAAGTGGGGGAGGGGGGGGGGTGCCATTTTTCTTCTCAACGCTCACTGTCCGCGCTCCTTTAACAGTTTTTTTTTCGCGTTCCCCATCGGCATCGCCAATGAAGGAATCTTCAACGCAGGCGCCAATGCCGCACGCATGGAGCGTGCTCCGGAGTAGCGGCCGCCGGCATACTTGGCACGCCTCGACCGTCCTCATTCGTGTTCTATTTCTTTGCATTCCGCACTCTCTCTTCCGTTGAGACTGGATTCCTTCGCACTGCCCCAATTATTTCCGGTGATGGCTTCCTCGTCTCTGCCGGGCAGCAAGCTCGATTCATTCTTCCCTGCGCGGCGCTGACGAGGTTCTGATTTCCTCGGGGCCTTCCCTCCGTGCATTTCCCATAACGTCTTTAGTAACCCTATTGGCTTTTTTTTAACCTTATCCTTAACCCGCCCAACCGACATTCGACCTTTGTTCGCTTCGCAAAGTAGCGGAAATATTTCTCGCCTTTCTTGCACCCTATACATTTATTTCGGGCTTTTTATCACCGAGAAGCGGTACTGTACGTGACATGCCCGTAGTGTCACGCAAAGAGCTGTGATAACATGTGGCATATACGCAAGGCCTGTGCCTTCAGCGGTTAAATGACAACTATAGTACACCGACAGTGTTCGAGATGTGCCCATCTATCACAAGTATTGCAGTGCTATTTTCCTTCTCAACTATATAATCTTCTAATCAACCATACGGCGTTTGCCCTCTCCCGTCTTCTTTTTTTATACCTTTCTCTAAAAATCGCTTCTCCTCGATATATTAAGTCGAAAAAAGAGGGCCCCTACAAACATGGTTCGAGAAAACTGCGGCGTTCAGATCCTTCAATTACTGTGAGTAGGATGGTTACACTGAGGATACTGGTCTATTTCTTTTCACGGGCTGTTTTGTATGTTCTTGCTGTGTTACTATAGTTGCGTTTTATCGCCTCGAATTTCCGAGCACTCGCGGTCTTCGAAACACAGCCAGACAACTATGGAAAGAAGCGGTAGTTTTAAGGCAGCTCGTTTTTCTTTGCAAGGCAGAATATTCATGAGAACTAAGAGACAAGGATGCCAAGAGAAAAATATAGGGGATGTTGTTACTATAAAGTGTAAAGTAAACGTGAATAAAGAAAAGTGGATGAAAAGATAACTTGCCATAGGTGGAGACCGAACCTGTGACCTTCGAATAGCGCGTGCGATGCTCTATCAACTGAGATACCGTGACACTTTACGAAGTGCATAAGTGCATTCAAGTGTAGGAGCGTGGCTCAGCGCCGTCACCTCATAACCATATCGTTGCATTGGCCCGTACGACACCACATACTATTAACGCGCAAATGCGAACGGTTGGGTTAATTCTTGAACTAACGCGGCCACCAGTGATAAGGGTCGAATGTTGGATGCTGCGAGTATAAATGCTGACGAACCTTTATTGCAGATCACATTGCTCGACGGCCGACAGTTTTCGCCGCTGTCAATGTGAATTCCTTTTACTTTGGGCTTTCATTTCCCGGACGCAAGCTCGCCCGAATAAAGAGTTACGTATTTCCCAGTCTATAGACTTGCTGCAGCCTTCTTCGCTGTCACAACCACGTGACAATATTACAGTACATGGAACAACAATGTCTAGGGTTTTTACGACCCAAAAACAAGTTATCGTTATGAGAGAGGCCATAGTAAGAACATCGGAAATTTCGACCACCTGGTGTTTTTTAAGATCCACTGACATCGGACAGCACAAGAGCCTCAACCATTTCCCCTCCGCCGAAATTTGAACGGCATGGCCGAGATTGAAACCGCGACCTTGGGGTCAGCAAGAGAACCCCGTAGCCACTGTTACACCATGTCGGACTAATAGTGCATGGAGGTAAATGTTTAGGAATTTCGAGCGTATGGCAGCGCCGCTCTTTCTCTACTTCACAGAATACTGTCAGTGACATTTAGCCTACTTTGACACCGGTTAAGTGAAAGAAAGAAGACAAAGAAAAGACCGGCAGCTAAACTATATAAACAATATATTTAGTTTAGATGTCCTTGAGAAGATAAAGCAAATGGTTGAGAAAGATATGAAAGACAAGGATTGTCTATGAAAGTGCCACGAATTAACAATGCTGCAATGGTCAACCAATTTAGAAAGACGTTGTCAAAGTTCAATCACAATGCGTCTTTCGGTGATGTTTCTCTTAAAAAACCGCAGCAGTGCTCTCACAGTGACACACGCTGTATTCAACTTCCATTCGTTAAAAGCCAAAACACATTTAAGGTCATTGCGTATACCAAAAACTTTCGTCTAGAAAACGAAGCAGTTGCGACCCAGAGTGTGTCGTTCTGGGAAGAAACATGTCGGACATATCGAAACAGGAAGTGGAACTGCAAAAATAATAAAAACACGCTGACTCAGATAGGAAAATGTTCAGTGTTATGCTTTTTTTTTCACTTCATTTCTTCTTTGCGGATGCTTGAAAAACTAACGGCGTTGGCATACCACTCTGGCACCAGCTGCTGCAAATCTCAGAAGTGTTTCGTCTTGTTCACAAATACTTCGCTGCTTGAACCTGCTCAGTCGAGTGCGAAATTCCAGAGACCACGGAAGAGGGCATGAAACTGCGTCGTTGTGCCTTCTCATGGCTGCGTGGCTAAGCAGGAAAGTGCGTACAGTGCGTGAATGTCCTACATATCGCTTCAACCGCGATCTCAGGGAAGATGGACAATGATCATATGCTGTCCGCTGGCTTGATTTGGTTGTGTCTAACGAAGAAACACGCCCTTGGCCCGTTCCCCTTTCGTTCTTGCAGAGCTTTAGCGCGATTTTATCGACCGCGCATATTTACACATATGTTTTTTCCGCTTCAATTCGTTTTGCAATCAGTCGGTATTGCCCCACCGTGTTTGTTTCTAATGGCATATTCGGTTGGCTTCTTTGGTCCTCTAGCTCAGAGTCGCCAGATGCAGAGGCAGCTCGAATCGGAGTGTGAGAGGCAGCGTACCAACCGAATATACATGGGCAATCTCAGAGCACCCAGATGATGATGATAATGATGATAATAGGTGGCTGTTTCCTTTGGATCGGGTGGTCACAGATAGTGTGACCTAGCCGGTAAGAAAAAAAAAGAAGAAAGAAGAAGGCGAGAGCTAGAAAGTCTCGGAAGAGACAGCGGAGCACACACTTGCCTAGAGCAGTGCACCTGTAGCGCCACCGTGCAGCCAGCGCGGGAAGCTGCCGGGTAAACATAGCTGCGCCCCGTCAACATTGTCAACAAATGGTGCCGATCACTTCAGTGGACATCTGCGACATGTCTATGACCTTTGTTATATTCTTTCTCTCTCTGATATTCCTGGATGTAGTGAAAGCCTTCTGAGCTCAGCACATTAATCTGACGATCGTCCTCGTTCGAACTCCTATCTTCAAAGAATATCACGAGGCTTTATGCAAGCTGCTGTAATGAGAGCATTAACGTTTCCTCTGCCATCGCTAGCCGCCTCGTTTTTGACATGGTGCATTTATGGCCTCGTGGATTTGAATTCGCCCCACACACGCGCAAAAACGCCATTAACAAAACACGTGTACGGAGTATCACGCGCCCGGCGATTCCCCCTTCCGAAATGCACGCTCGCACTCCTCACGTCGCTCGCCTGCCAGCAGTAATGTGATTGGCTGATTTGTGCCACGTGATTCATCCTCCCGGTCAGATCGCGCCACGCTCTCACTTCGAAGTCAGAGCGGTCGGGAGAACTCTGAGTCAGAGGCTAACGCTCTGAAAGAACCAACCAAAGGTGTAGTCCGAGCACTCGAATTCTGCCGACCGAAGGCGCAGCTACTTTTCAGAGCGCTCCAGAGTGCTCTAAAACGCCTAACCGAATACGCCATAAGGCACTCGGTTGCTGATTAGCAGGTCGCGGGATCAAGTCCCGGCTGTGGCGACTTCGTTTCCAATAGAGGCGAAAATGTTGTAGGCCCGTGTGCTCAAATTTTGGGTTCACGCTCGAGAACCCCAGGAGCTTCGGAAATTTCGACCAGACGAGGTAGTCGATATTTTCGGAGACCTAAACTACAGCGTCTCTCCTATTTATATCGTTGTTGTGGGACGTTAAACCCTACAAAAGAAGAAAGCAATCAGTCTGTAGTCTGAGGCCGATATCTATAACCACCTCGAACTCAATGAATGGTTGAAGTCGAGTGTAAGGAGCCCCAAGCAATGCGCCGCAAACATGATGGCCTCTTCGCAGAACATTGGATGTAGATGACATTCATGACTCTAGGCTAATGCAAAAATATCTCCAATGTCGCTCGGATGAACTACACAGGACAAAATGGAGGGCCTTCTGTTCCGAATTTCACCCCAGAAAACTACTGTGAAAAATGGGAAGTATTAGAACAACGAAGCTGGGGATGTTGATTGGCATCCATCTCGAATACAGCGCTACAACACGAGGACGGAGAAGGAAGAAACAACAAGACAGGTGCTGACTCGCAACAAAGAAAGTTATTAGAAAGAACACACATCACTCGTTGCCTGCGAACTCCACCCGCCTAATTTCACCCTTTCAGTTCGGTCACTCTATTTCGTAACAGCAGCTAATCTCGTGGCCAAGGCTTCCTGCTCTAAGATTCCTGCAGTCGTGGCGCTCACAACCTTGCCTCAAGCTACGTAAGAGAGAGCGAGACAGCAATGTTTATTGTTACAGAAAAGCTGAGAGGTCTGCCTGAATTCATGTTCTAGCCTGCTACTCAGCGTTAGGGGGAAAAGGGGGGGGGGGGGGCAGTAGAGAGAGACGTTGATGATGACGAGAAAGGTGGCGATGAAGCAAGACCTTTGATCAATTTATGGTCTCTTGTCGAGTTCCGTATCTTTTAAAAAACTTGGTCATTGACTTCAGAATATCACGCGATGACGAAGTGGTGGTCCCAACAAAACGTTTTTGGAAACTTGCCGCTTAGTACATTTCATCAAGACGGTAGCCATCGAATTTCTTCGCGGGATATATCGGGGGCAGACATGTGAGTGTGTGTGCGTGTGTGCGTGTGTGCACGTGCATGTGTGTGTGCATTCGTGTGTATGCGGGCGTGTGCGTGCGGCCGTGGGTAGTTTTACTGCGATAGCAATTATATGGACAGTCTCGGCTGGTTTTTGCCGCCGGCGACAGGGTCATTCACCGTATATGTATACGTATCTATCTACATCTATATGAAAACTCAAGAAAGAGAGAAAGCCGCCCGCGCTTGGCACCTAATTGATTGATTTGTGGGGTTTAACGTCCCAAAACCACTATATGATTATGAGAGACGCCGTAGAGGAGGGCTCCGGAAATTTCGACCACCTGGGGTTCTTTAACGTGAACCCAAATCTGAGCACACAGGCCTACAACATTTCCGCCTCCATCGGAAATGCAGCCGCCGCAGCCGGGATTTGAACCCGCGACCTGCGGGTCAGAAGCCGAGTACCTTAGCCACTGGACCACCGCGGCGGGGCGCGCTTGGCACTTAGCTCATCATGATGTGCCGACGCACGCTTATCTCCCATGCGTACTTTGCCCGCGATTGGAGGAGGGGGGGGGGGGGTAGATGCTCGTGCGCGCGCGCTTATCCTTTGGTATGGATAATCGCGCGCCTTCGAATTTGACCGGAACGATTGCGTTTTGTTGCCGGACTCGCAAAGATCATGTCGCTCGCCGGATAGGTACCGTTGGCGAAAATATTGCGCTTTTCAAACACAGCGAAGTAACAACTGGGCAACATGTAGCTTTGCACTGATCTGTACCTGTGATTACGTTTCTTGCGTAGTTTTTTTTTTCTTTTGACAGCGCGTTAAGTAAACATAACGTTTTAGTTCGCTCTAGTCTTGTGTGTGTTGTTTTCGTGGGTCAATTGTGCGTGCGCAGCACGCTGCGTGTTTCGATGTGTTAGCCATTCTCAGCGTTGTATTCCAAATTCTTGCTATTGCATTCATTGCTTTCTCCTCGTGACAAAACTCTCTCTTTTTTAAACGAATGCGAACACTTTTGCGAGTTTTAAGACAAATGTCTTTCAGCAGAAACACAATGAAAGCCTGCGTGCTCATACCTCGACTTTGCTTCGTATACAAGTCAAACCGCCCAAAAACGCGTGCATGGTAATCGACTGCGGTCTCTGATGCGAGTGTGGTCGCCACAGCCTTAGGGGATACACAAAGCTACACACACACACACACACACACACACACACACACACACACGCATATATATATATATATATATATATATATATATATATATATATATATATATATATATATATATATATATATATATATATATATATATATATATATATATATATATATATATATATATATATATATATATATATATATATATATATATATATATATATATATATATATATATATATATATATATATATATATATATATATATATATATATATATGTGTGTGTGTGTGTGTGTGTGATATGGCATAACGGGAGCGTTGTCAACAAGAATAAATATATTTATTTCCCAACAGTTTCTTTCGGGAGGGGTCCTCCCTTAGCAGGGGATGAGTTACACTTCATCAGGGGATGAGTTACAACACTTCATCATCATATATATATATATATATATATATATATATATATATTGTCGCGGGTTGTAAATTACAGGGGGTTTATTTAAAAACACGGACAGTGGAACTTATAGAGACGCTCTCAGAGAAGGCCGCTAGGATTGTCGTCTTCTTCACTTGCCTGTCTGCGCCTCTCGAGCAAAACCGTCTTCTTCGTTGTCGTTGCTATCTCGCCGCTAAATGCAGCTATGCACGCGGCATTACCCTCCCGCCAGAGTGAGCGTCGTCCCAATGCTCAACAGGTAGAGATGCAGCCAGCGGGTGTTTACATCACTGAGAGTGGTAAAGTTTCATGCGGACCACGTGCACTGTCTCAGGCAGATGCTGGCGACGTTTCGAACAGGAGGAGGCGTCGGGCACGACTTCGTAAGTCACGTCGCTAAGACGGCGCAAAACCTTGTAGGGTCCGAAGTATCGGCGTAGGAGTTACTCTGAGAGGCCTCTTCGTCGTACAGGAAACCAAACCCAGACTCTATCTCCTGGTTGATATATGACGAATCGATGGCGAAGGTTGTACCGTTGGGCGTCAAGTTGCTGCTGGTTCAATATTCTGACGCGGGCAAGCTGCCTTGCTTCCTCGGCGCGCTCAGTGAAGTCTGCGGCGTCTGTCTCTGAATCATTGCAATCGTAAGGCAGCATGGCGTCAAGCATTGTCGTAACTTCTCTGCCGTGAATTAGCGCGAACGGCGTCATTTTTGTTGTTTGCTGGCGCGCCGTATTATACGCGAATGTGATGTACGGCAATATTCGGTCCCAATTCTTGTGTTCCACGTCGACGTACATGTAAAGCATGTCAGCGTCTTCCTATGCGCTGTGCCACTGAGCGTAAGCACAGTGCGCAAAAGCTCGGCTGTAAACGCGGTGCCTTTGTCTGTTATGACGACAGCTGGAGCACCATGTCTCAGGACAATGTTCTCAATGAAGAACTGGGCCGCTTCAGCTGCAGTGCCACTCGCGATTGCCTTGGTCTCCGCGTATCGGGTGAGGTAGTCCGTCGCGACTATAACCCATTTGTTGCCGCTGTCTGATGTTGGGAATGGGCCCAGCTGATCCATTCCGATTTGAGAAAACGGCGTTTCTGGCACGGGCACAGGATGTAATAGCCCAGCGGGTTTGACAGGTGGTACCTTGCACCGCTGACAATGAATGCATGTTCGTAAGTAATTTTTAACCTCTGCTGCGATTCTTGGCCAGTAATATTTTTCTTTGATGCGTGTCAGTGTTCTTGTGAAACCGAGGTGGCCCGCAGTGGCTTCGTCATGGCAGGCTTGTAATATTTCGCTGCGGAGAGCTCCAGGAACTACCAGCAGATAGCTTCTACCTGTTGATGAAAAGTTCTTTTTGTACAGAATTCCGTCCCGTAAACAGAATGACGATAAGTTCTTCGAAAACACTCTTGGTGCATTGGTGGCCCGTCCGTTCAAGAATTCTATAAGCGAGTTGAGCTCCCGATCATCTTGTTGTTGCCGAGAAATGATAGCTGCATCAACAACTCCTAAAAAGCCTGGGAAATCATCATCCTCTACAGCCGGTGATTCAATCGGAGACCTTGACAAACAGTCGGCGTCTAAGTGTTGCCTTCCGGACTTATAAACTACGGCCATGTCGTACTCTTGGAGCCGTAAGCTCCATCGTGCTAAACGTCCAGATGGGTCTTTCATGTTGGTCAACCAACAAAGAGAATGATGGTTGCTTGCGACTTGGAAGGCGCGGCCATATAAGTACGGGCGGAACTTCGCAACTGCCCAGACGACGGCCAGACACTCCTTCTCCGTTGTTGAGTAGTTAGACTCGGTGCGTGTCAACGTTCTGCTAGCGTAGGCGACCACTCTCTCCATACCATCTTGGCATTGGACAAGAACAGCACCTAGGCCCACATTGCTGGCGTCTGTATGGATGGCTGTTGGTGCATTCTCGTCGAAGTGAGCGAGGACAGGTGGAGTTTGTAGACGCTGTCGCAGCTCGTTGAACGAAGCTTCTTGCTCTTCACCCCATACAAATGCAATGTCTTCCCTTGTAAGGCGGGTGAGTGGAGAGGCGATGTGTGCAAAGCCTGCTATAAATCGCCGGTAGTAGGCACAGAGACCCAGAAAACGCCTGACCGCTTTCTTATCAACAGGCCTTGCGAACTTTGCGACGGCTGCCGTTTTATCTGGGTCAGGCTTCACACCTTCGCGACTGATCACGTGTCCCAGGAACTGGAGTTCTTCGAAGCCGAAGTGGCATTTTTCCGGTTTGAGCGTGAGTCCAGCGGGCCGTATGGCTTGAAGAACTGACAGTAGCCGCTTTAGATGCTCTTCAAACGTGGCCGAAAAAACGATCACGTCGTCGAGGTACACAAGGCATGTTTTCCATTTCAGGCCGGACAGAATGGTATCCATTAGTCTCTGAAACGTGGCTGGGGCTGAGCATAGACCGAAAGGGAGGACTTTGAATTCATAAAGCCCGTCTGGCGTCACGAATGCGGTCTTTTCTCGGTCGCGCTCATCTACTTCTATTTGCCAGTATCCACTTTTAAGGTCCATTGACGAGAAGTAGCGCGCATGCCGTAGCCTGTCCAAAGAGTCATCAATCCGTGGTAATGGATAAACGTCTCTTTTTGTAACATGGTTCAGCTTACGATAATCGATGCAGAAACGCAAGCTGCCATCTTTCTTTTTCACGAGAACCACTGGCGATGCCCAAGGACTCTTCGATGGTTGGATTACATCATCCTCTAGCATCTTTTTGACTTGCTGCTGGATTACCTCACGTTCTTTCTGAGCAACGCGATATGGGTTCTGTCGGATCGGTCTTGCTGTGTCTTCCGTAATGATGCGATGCTTAGTCAGAGGCGTTCGACCCACTCGTGATGTCGATGAGAAGCAGTCCTTGAACTGGTCGAGCAGCTCCATAAGACGGCATCTTTCAGTCGGTGTTAGACTCGGACCGATATCAACTGGTGGTGTATGTGGAGGTGATTGAGCTGTGGCTTCCCCTTGCATTAGAAGACAGTCATGAGAGTAGTCGAGCTCTTCGAGGTACGCCACAGCCGTGCCTTTACCGATGTGCCGGCGCTCATTCGTGAAGTTGGTCAGAAGCACCTCTGCGCGCCCATCCACTAAGCTGACGATGCCGCGAGCGATGGCGATGCCTTGGCGAAAAAGAAGGGCAGTGATGCGTTCGGCTATGGCGTCTTCATTACAGTCCACGTCACAACACACAGAAACAAGACTACAAGACAGTGGTGGCACGCAGACGTCGTCGTCAACCACACGTAACACCCTGGGTTCTTGGTCTGGATCTTGGGTCACAGACTTGTCAGCGGCGAATGTGATCACACCATCGCGTATGTTAACCACAGCACCGTACTCTCTTAAGAAGTCCATTCCCAGTATCATAGGTTTGCAGCACTCCGGTGGGATCAGAAATGTGGCTACAAAAGCTGCATTCTCAATTGTGAGTCTTGCTGTACATTTTCCGGTGGGAGTCATTATCTGGCCTCCAGCATTTCGGATATATGGGCCCGTCCATTTCATCCTGACTTTCTTAAGTTCGTCTGCCAATCGTTCACTCATTATGGAAAAGTCTGCACCCGTATCGACTAAGGCTGTCACTTCAACGCCGTCGATCGTCACAGCGAGGTCGGCAGTCACAGTTTTCTCGGCGGAGTCTTTATCGTCATCTCTCACGTGTTTCAGCAGCAGTGGGGGATTTTCGGCAATTCGACGGCTTGCAACCTTCCCCCCAGAGGTCGCTGCTTTCAGTTTCCCCGCCGCGGGCTGGGAGACCGACCTCTGACGGCGTCGGCAAAACTACGGCGGCTTGGTGAACCAAAGCGAGCCGGGGATGGTGAGCGCGTCCGGAAGGTAGAAGAGCCTCCCCGCCTGCCAGCCTGGTCGTCGTCGATGTGGGCATGGCTTTCGTCAAACTGTCGGCGCGTAGCTGCAGGTGCACTACCGCGGTATTCAGCCCGGCGATGTGGGCAAAAACGGTAAATGTGCCCTGGCTCTCCACAGTTGTAGCACAGTGGTCGGCGATCCGCAGTGCGCCATATGTCAGTCTTCCGCATATAGGGTCGCCTGACAGAATCCTGCTGAGCCCAGGCTGCCACAGGATACGGCTCGATGTACTGCGGTGCTGGCATGGGCGTGGGTCGACGAACAGCGTCTGCATAGCTGTATCCGTTCGGCTGGTAGGATACTTCTGGAGCCAATGGACGACGCACAGCGTCTGCATAGGGGCACGAGTTCGGACGGTGCGGTGGAGCGGAATACTGCTGAGGAGAGGCAAACGCTTGTCGAAGTTCATGGCGAACGACTTCAGTGATGGAGGCTACCGTGGACTCCTGCTGCGGGGGTGTCTGTGACTGCAATGTGTATTTTGCGTTCTCCTTCGCGATCTCCTCACGCACGATCTGTCTAATCAGGTGGCGTAGAGAAAACTCGTCGTTTGCGGTAAGTGCGGCGGCGCCTGCAGCTGCGCCGGTGGCCGGGCGATCAGACTGTCGGTACCGTTGCTGCAGCGCACGCTCTATTGCGGTGGCCTCCCTGGTGAACTCGTCCACTGTTGTCGGTGGATTGCGCACAAGACCAACAAATAGCTGCTCTTTGACGCCCCTCATGAGATGGCTTAGCTTTCGAGCCTCGGGCATGTTGGGGTCCGCGCGGTGGCACAGACGCACCATATCCTCAGCAAACATGGCGACGCTTTCATGCAGCTGTTGGGTGCGTCCTTCAAGAAGGCGTTGTGCGTTTTCGCGTCGGTCCGCGTTACCGAAGGTGTCAAGAAACCGGCGACAAAACTCCTCCCATGTCGTCAATGTTGCCTCCCGGTTAATAAACCACGTCTTCGCGCCGTCTTCAAGGGCGAAGTATACGTGGAAGAGCTTCCCCTCGAGGCTCCAGTAGTTCGATTTAGCTATCCGTTCAAACTGCTCAAGCCAGTCTTGCGCATCTTCGTTCGGCCGGCCGTGAAATGGTTCAGGAATGCGCATATTCTGAACCGTCACCTGTGCAGGACTCCTTGCCATTTCTTGAGTAGGGGTGGCTGTCGAAAGTGTTGCTCCCTTTAAAAGGCCTAATTCCGGTTGAAGACCTTGAAGGCGACGGCTTGAGCGGTGCACCGGCGTCTCCACTTGTGGCTGTCTCGTAGGGCTGGACTCGGGGCTTCTCACAGGGGTGCTGACCATGAGGTGGTAGTACCCAGCACCTCCACCAGTGTCGCGGGTTGTAAATTACAGGGGGTTTATTTAAAAACACGGACAGTGGAACTTATAGAGACGCTCTCAGAGAAGGCCGCTAGGATTGTCGTCTTCTTCACTTGCCTGCCTGCGCCTCTCGAGCAAAACCGCCTTCTTCGTTGTCGTTGCTATCTCGCCGCTAAATGCAGCTATGCACGCGGCAATATATATGTATATATCATCAGCCTGACTACGTCCACTGCAGGACAAAGACCTCTCCCATGTTCCGCCAGTTAACCCGGTCCTGTGCTTGCTGCTGCCAATTTATACCCGCAAACTTCTTAATATCATCTGCCCACCTAACCTTCTGTCTCCCCCTAACCCGCTTGCCTTCTCTGGGAATCGAGTTAGCTACCCTTAACGACCAGTGGTTATCCTGTCTACGCGCTAAATTCCCGGCCCATGTCCATTTCTTCTTCTTGATTTCAGCTATGATACCCTTAACCCCCGTTTGTCCCCTAATCCACTCTGCTATCTTCTTGTCTCTTAAGGTTACACCTACCATTTTTCTTTCCATTGCTTGCTGCGTCGTCCTCAATTTAAGCTGATCCCTCTTTGTAAGTCTCCAGGTTTCTGCTCCGTCGCTAAGTACCGGCAAGATACAGCTGTTATATACCTTCCTCTTGAGGGATAGTGGCAATGTACCTGTCATAATTTGAGAGTGCTTGCCATATGTGCTCCACCCCATTCTTATTCTTCTAGTTACTTCAATATCGTGGTTCGGCTCCGCGGTTATTACCTGCCGTAAGTATACAAAGTCTTTTACAACTTGAAGTGCACTATTACCTATCTCGAAGCACTGCTCCTTTCCGAGGTTGTTGTACATTACTTTCGTTTTCTGCAGATTCATTTTAAGACCCACCTTTCTGCTCTCCTTGTCTAACTCCGTAATCATGAGTTGCGATTCGTCCCCTGAAATACTCAGCAATGCAATGTCATCGGCGAAGCGCAGGTTACTAAGGTACTTTCCATTAACTCTTATCCCTAACTGTTCCCATTCTAGGCTTCTGAAAACCTCCTGTAAGCACGCGGTGAATAGCATTGGGGAGGTTGTGTCCCCCTGCCTTACACCCTTCTTGATTGGTATTCTGTTGCTTTCTTTATGAAGCACTATGGTAGCAGTTGATCCCCTCTTGATTTCTTCCAGGATGTTTATATATACTTCATCGACGCCCTGATTCCGCAGTGTCTGCATGACGGCTGATATTTCTACTGAATCAAACGCCTTCTCGTAATCTATGAAGGCTATGTATAGTGGTTGGTTATACTCTGAGCATTTCTCTATTACCTGATTGATAGTATGAATGTGGTCGATTGTTGAGTAGCCTGTTCGAAATCCTGCTTGTTTCTTTGGTTGATTGACTTCTAATGTTTTCTTTACTCTGTTAGCAATTACCTTTGTAAATAGCTTGTATACTACAGAGAGCAAGCTGATCGGCCTGTAATTCTTCAAGTCCTTGTCATCTCCTTTCTTATGTATTAAGATGATGTTAGCGTTCTTCCAAGACTCTGGTACACTTCCCGTCAGGATACACCTCGTAAACAGCGTGGCTAGTTTTTCTAACACAATCTGTCCTCCATCTTTCAGCAGATCTGATGTTACCTGATCCTCGCCAGCAGCTTTGCCTCTTTGCATGCTCTCCAAAGCTTTTCTGACTTCTTCTATCATTACTGGTGGGGTGTCATCTGGGTTACTGCTAGTTCTTATAGTATTAAAGTCGTGGTTGCCCCGGCTACTGTAAAGGTCTCTGTAAAACTCCTCCGCTATTTTAACTATCCTATCCATATTGGTAGTTATTTTGCCTTCTTTGTCCCTTAGTGCATACATCCGATTTTTGCCTATCCCAAGTTTCCTCTTCACTGTTTTGACGCTTCCTCCGTTTTTCAGAGCGTGTTCAATTCTCTCCATCTTATACCTTCTTACATCGGATACCTTACGCCTATTAATCAACTTCGAAAGCTCTGCCAGTTCTATTTTGTCTGTTGTACTTGAGACTTTCATGATTTGACGCTTTTTAATAAGATTCTTCGTTTCCTGGGAAAGCTTGCCAGTGTCCTGTCTAACTACCCTGCCTCCAACTTCCACTGCACACTCCGTAATGATACTCGTCAGATTATAATTCATTGTATCTATGCTAAGCTTGGTGTCGTCACTAAGAGCCGAGTACCTGTTCTGAAGCGAGACTCTGAATTCCTGTACTTTCCCTCTTAGTGGTAGCTCATTGATTGGCTTCTTGCGTATAAGTTTCTGTCGTTCCTTCCTCAAGTCTAGGCGAATTCAAGACCGTACCATTCTATGTTCACTGCATCGTACCTTGCCAACCACTTCCACATCCTGCACGATGTCTGGGTGCGCACTCATTATAAAGTCTATTTCGTTCTTATTTTCGCCATTAGGGCTCCTCCATGTCCACTTGCGGTTTCCTTGTTTTCGGTAGAAGGTATTCAATATATATATATATATATATATATATATATATATATATATATATATATATATATATATATATATATATATATATATATATATATATATATATATATATATATATATATATATTATTAACGACGTGTTTGCATCAAAAATATTGCTTTTGAATGAACATGCTTTTGAAAAACTACTTGCGTGAAGACTGCAGCGCACCCTTGAGACTGCACCGACCACGACAATACGCTTAGGTTATGGCGAGTCCGCCAGATGGCAGAGATAACGACGCCAGAGTGCTTTTTCGTTTTCGGGAGAGAAAATTTTCAGTGTTCTGTGAACTGCACAACTCATCAGAGTCATCACTGTTGTGTCTTGTATCTTAAGTGTTTTTGTTGCCATTTTTTTTTACGTATTGCTTCAGTCAAAATTGTCAACCTTGAGTGTTCTAATTTATTGACTGGCGTCGCCATGCGGTCCACCGTTGGTAGTTCCATCGGCTTAAGAGATTAAATCTGCAAGGATTGACGCTTTAATTGACGCTTCTATTCATCGGTAGTAGATTGCTTCCCACCAAACACCGGTGCATTTTCTGTCGAAGATCACAGAATGAGGCCAGGATGTTAAATAGAGAGAAGGTTATCTTAATATTTGAGATAGTATTAATCACGTGCAAACCCTTAAATAACACGTGTTAAAATGAAATGTCCTGGCCTTGTCACATATATGATAAAGCCATATATTAACTAAATTTCGCTAATGGCGTTTTTGTTTTTTAGCAGGTGTTATTAGTGGATTCCAATGCCCTCTGAAGACACCTTAGCAGACGTTTATTGACTTTATGATCATGTTTTTACACGTAAAAACAAAGGTAGTATTATTTGGCGAGAATACTAGCACACGTGTTCTGACGAGCCACTGACTAATGCACCTTAACCAGACGAAGAACGTGCTGTCTTCGCTCCAACACTTGGAGTTTGCCTTTCCCACCCCTGGTAATCCTTATCCGTCTTCATTATAATTCTTGCTTGCTTTTTCATAGGCAGATAAGCTGTACCGACAAAAATTTCTATTCCCTGAGCCACGTCAAGCAATTCGGGTACATAAGCGTATTACTACACGCGAAAAAAAGTAGCTACTTCAAACAAAGCAATCTCGCACTGCATTACACGGAATGGTAGAGAAGAATCGCGCGTGCCTAAGCCAGGTGAACTGGCTGAATCAGTTGGTGAGCTATTTAATCCGGATTATTAGCCATACTTGCTGAAGTCATCGTCTTCGTCGCTTGTTAGGCGTGATCGGCCGCCTAAGTGACGCGACCTACGGCTATTTTGCCGGTCACTGTTGATGAATGAAACAACCCGAACACGCTAATGAACCTCCCAAAATGCTGCGAGTTCCAACACAGGCCAAAATGGTTTGAGTTATAAGATAGAAACAAAGATAAATGAAATAATGGGACATTAACCAAAAGAAGACTCCGGTTCACCACTCTGTGCTTTGGAAGAGGAAAAGGGGGTGTAAAAGAGTGAAAGAGAAGTAGATTCTGGCAGAAATGTTTGTGAATGTAGGCAAAAAAAAATGCCGGGACTGGAGCCCCATCTAAATACCACATAACAACATTGTGTGCCAGTCCAAGTTTGTCACTAAGTCTGGTTTCTTGAGGATGCCGTTACAACACCCTCAGAGCAGCTTGTGTTACACACCGGGTGGGCCAAGTCCCCAGGATATTAATCTGTTTGAAAGGACGGTTGTGCAGCTGGCCTACAGTGCGGCTGAGAAGGTTGCTCTTCCGGAGTTGAAGAAGGTGCACTCAAAGGGAAAGTGCGCGACTGGTTCACTGCACCAACGTGGTTCACATGACAGGCTGTCAGCCATTTCAGAGTAATAAAAAAACGCCATAAATAAACCACCTCCCTCGAGGATCCCTCTGAATGGCGACAGCAGTTACTTCAGCTTAACGAACTTCCCAGGGCAAGTGGAACTCCGGACGCAAACGCCGTTTTTGTTTGATAATCGAAACTGCTTACGAACCAACATATATTACTGCGATGTATTTGAATAACGGGACGAATGGATTTCGTGTTGTGTTCATTTTACAGCTTTCCCGTTGTTTGCTCAAGTGCCTTCTCCATTTCTTGAAGGCAACATAACTGTGCGACCGACTGTGAGAACCTGCACTGTGAATGTGGTCTCTCCTCTCTTTCTCTCTCTTTTACTCCTTTATTCCCTTCTCCCCATGTGTAGGGTTGCAAATGGGACATAGCTTAGTTAACCTCCCTACTTTTTCTATATTCCTTCTCTTTCTCTCTCATGGAAAGCGACTGCTTTCATCAGCAGCGTTTATGTACGCCTAGACCCCGCAACATTCCTTACAAGTCCCTATAATAGGAGCAAACATATTCTGTTCAAGACTCGAGACGACCGGCTATAAGAGATCAAGAGTTGCATTACTAAGCTGCACCAGTTCTGTCAAGTTCTAATTTAGACTTTCCCATGACAAAGAGCAACGGCACATTCTTTGCAGAAGCTCTTAGCTGGATAGCCATTGCCAGCTTTCAACCTTCCCGGCTTTTAAATTCTCTGCATGTCTGCTCTGAGGAAGACGAGAAAAAAAATCGTTTTGTTATATCATTGAACATTCGGTGTTTAGCACACAGACGTGCTATGCTACTGTCGGCCTGTATTTCTTTTTGTCACTTAAATTTTCCTCAAATTAAAATTTCGCTGAATGTCATTTCTGCATCGGCCCGATATGATGGCGAGTACTACTCCCTCATAAATGGCATTCACCCACTGCGAAAGAAAGTCGTGTCAACCAAAGGAAGAAGAGGTCACCGTTCAGATGCACGCGCCTTTCCCGGCGCACATGAAGCAAGGTCGCCGTCGCGGGGTGAGCCGGCCAGCTTCGGGGTACTGCGTCAAAGGACCAGAGAGGGCGGCAGCAGCATGACGCGGCTTGCCGTGCTCACGCTGGGCTGCCTTCTGCTGGCCACCGCCGAAGCGCGACCGATCCAACGACGGCCTCGTGACAAGCGAGCCGTCCTCTGGGAGAACCTGGCAGAGGAGCCCGCCCTGAGAGGTGCGGTCGCGGTCCCCGTGCGAAGGCTAAGGGACAACCGCGACTATGAGGACTGGTTCTTTGACCGAGTACTGCCACGAGTCCAGCGTGACAACCGCTGGAGGCTCGCCGACAGCCTGGCCAGGCGCCTTCGTCTCTACCGGCGAACGCGACCGGACGTGTCAGTAGTGACCCAAAGCTGCGAGGTTCCCGAGACAACCACGTCGACGCCGACCATCACGACTACGACCACGTGCAAGCCACACACGACGACAACGACGACCACAACGTGCAGACCGCGAACTACAACGTCAACAACCACAACAACAACAACCACGTGTGCGCCGCAAACCACAACTACCACGACGACAACGTGCAGGCCCCACACGACAACGACGACGACGTGCAGACCCTTGACTACGACTACGACTACAACGTGTAGGCCACACACGACAACAACGACTACAACAACGACAACGTGTAAGCCGCTCACGACGATAACGACTACAACAACGACAACGTGTAAGCCGCTCACGACGACAACGACTACAACAACGACAACGTGTAAGCCGCTCACGACGACAACGACTACAACAACGACAACGTGTAAGCCGCTCACGACGACAACGACGTGCAAACCGAGGCCTACTACGACCACGTGCAAACCGATTACTACCACGACCACGTGCAAACCCCTCGTTGTGCCCACCACGACGACGTGTAAGCCTCTCCCGACGACGACTACTTGCAAGCCCGTAGAAAGGCAGCATCATCACTATGATGACGATCTCGAGAACTACTGGATCACGTGACCAAGCCTATGCAAATTCTTATGATCGTAAAAAAAAAAACATATACGTTTCTTTACAGTCCTGTCTCCCGGTGGTGTGTGTGCATTATAGAAAAACCCCATGGCCTTGTCTATTGTATTTGTAGCGTGCATCCATCGCCGATGCCCTCGGTACCATAGATATTGTTTCCGACGGCGTACAACCTGCTAGTTAGCCACTGTCTTCGACATAACGTAGTTGCGATGCGCCACGCTAGAGGAAACAAGCTGGCGCCAGTTCAACAACAACCAAAAGCGACGTCATCTTCCTCATCCTATCATGTAGCCGCGTAGTGGCGGCTGTTATGTCTCATAACCCCCGGCGGTAGAATCACCCTCTCGGTACTTAAAGGAACATTAAAGTTAAATAACAATTTACGCCAGAGTGAAAGCTCAATGTATGACAACATCTAAAACGACATATACACAACAGTGCCCTACTTGCAGAGGAATTAAAGTAAATGCACAAGAACACAAGCGCTGCAGTAGGACATATTCAAAATGATCCCGATGACATCAGACGGACAGCGTACAATTAATCACTAGTAATTGATCTAACTGCACTAAACAAAGGAACTTTCGTGCAACAAGAGACGCAATAAAATGCTGCTTGTTCGTTTCTGTTTGATTCATAATAAAAAGAACTGCCAGACGTTACTATGGGGATAGGTGTGAGTGGTTCAAAAATTCAATTTTGCATCATTACACGGGACAGGTGGCGTCATCTAGCGGGGCGCAGTTGAAACGAAAGCATCTGCATCTCGAAGCCAGTGGCGGGAAATTGATCAATGGCCGTTATTCTTGGTGTGGCTCCCGCTGGTTTCGGTCTGCTGCTACTATAGCGCAGTAAAGCCGGGCAGTGTTGTGCACGGCAACAGTGACGCGAGATGGTCAGTCCGCTTCTCGAGGTGGGTAATTTGAAGTGCGCTAACCCGATGCGGAGCGCTAAAACGTAATTTTATTTCAAAATAGCCCGTTGCTTGGCGTGAAAGTAACACTACGAGGTTTCGGGACTGCCACTTCAAGAGTCAACGTCGACGTAATCGTTGGCTTTAGTGACGGGGATGAAGTTGAAGAGGGTAATAGGGCTTTAGTCGAGTCACGTCAATGGCGTCGCTCGAAACCGGCAATGACGTTGTTGGATCAGTTGGAACGATCTCGTAGGTGGTAACGTGTGACTTGAGCACCAATTACGTACTAACTGATTAACCAAAATAATTAATGACTTTGTTTATGGCCGTGAAGTAGCCGCAGAGTAACTCTCTGAGCAACACGCAGGTTGAACAAGGGAACTGGTTTAACTGTACGCCCGAATATATGACTAGTCGCAAGAAACACTTGTTCTAATGTCCATCTCAATGAACATTTAAAACTACTCCATTGTCATCCTGCTTCTAATCAGCCTCTGTTTTGTCCATTGCAAAACGAAAGCCTCTTCGAGTGGTCCTGAATTTACCCTTCTAGTGCGAGGCTGATTCCATTTTATTCCAGCGAATTTATTGAATCCTCGGCATCATTTCATATCCCTTCATATTCATTCAATTGCTCTGAAAGAGCACAGGTAGCTTTTCTACGCATTGCATGGCCCGCCAATGTCATTTTTATCAACCGCTGTATACGGTTCAGGTTTACCGTGTGTCGTAGATATGAAAATCATCACCATAATGAAGTCGCACAAAATTTAGTCATCCTCTTTATTATCTTCTGCTTCACTGCCAGAGCACGTGTGCCGATTCGTTCGGCATGGGATGCAGTAACTGATCTCATGGACGTGGGAATGAGGACAAAAAAAGAGAGAGAAAAAAAGAAATAAAGAAAAATTTAACATGTGTTTCAGCATTTGTCGTGTTAGTGCTGTGCCCTTATCACCTTTACGGTATTGTATTACGTTTTCGTCGAATACACTGCTCCTTTCCATAAATTATAGGTATCACACCGCTCTTCTAATGTGCTTTTTTGTGTGTGTTCTTGGTTGCTGTATCTTTTCTAGCATCAGTTTTCTGCAGCTCACTTTTTATTCCTTAAATCTTGTTACACTTGTCAATAAAATAGCTCGTTTCTAGTAGAATGCATCACTTCTGGAGCACTCAGGCCTACTGGGAGTGACCGCATACTTCGTAACGCAAGCTCTTGATTACATTGTTTATTTGGCAAGATAACCACGATCTCCAAATTGTGAAAAGTGAGAAAAGCTACACTTCAGTATTGCACCAGTCCTGGCTTTTACTCAACGCATAATGGTTTGTCATTGACCAGGCTAATTCATGACCAGGCTAAGCCATCACCAAAGCAGTTGTTACAGTCATGTGACACTACTCTGGTACACAGTCACAGAGGTGTTCGCCATCGAGGAACTTACCATTGAGACTAAATTATTATGCCATTAAATGTTGTCGATATTAAATATGTCATTACTAATAATTAACGCATAAATCTATTTATTATTATAATATAGCCTCTACAAATGATACACTAAAAAAAACTATGGAAGCATTCGCCCACTACTCGGCCAATCCTCTGCACTAGGTATGAAAAATGCTCAGATGAAAATAACACTGGCCATGGCTGTGGAGGACACAGAAAGAAAGATGAACGAAGTGGAATGTCTGCCCTGTTTTGTTCAATTACATAAAAAGCTACCGTGTTAGTCTATGTTGTTCACATTCTTACTTCGTAATTCATCCTTACTTTCGTCAGGAAGCACAGCTGATACTCTCACCGCTTGCTCCTTAAGCATCTTCGTTTATTCAGTGTTTCAATTTCAGTCTAGATTATCACTTTCATATTAGCTCTACAGGCTAATATGACATCCTGCCACCCTTAAACATCCTGCCATCCGGTTCTCGGAACATCCCCCTTTTTGGGTCCGCGTCATCAAGAAGGGGATGACATCATCATCAAGAAATAATGACTTTAGGGGATGCGCGAGAGTCCTGAGAGCCGAGACCGGCTGCCGCGGAGGCCATGGGGGCGTCCGGCGGCGGGCGGCGGCGCCTTCTGGTCCTCTGCGTGCTGTCCTGCATCACGCTGTCCGCCGCCGCCGGACATCGCCCCGGCTCCGACCCGTCGCCACCCCAGCGTGGCCGGAGGGGCATCCAGTGGCACAAGATGTTAGAACCCGGTCGCAACGATGACGTCGCCTACGACATCGCTGGTGATGACGAAGAGGACGGCGTCGACCTGCCACCGGCTACCCGAATCCTGCACGCGTACGAAGAGGACTGGCTACTAGACAAGCTTCTATCTCAAGTGCAGAAACAAGACGCTCCTTGGGACACCGATGAGCACGACCAGCCAGCGGAAATCCCACACTACCGCAGGTGGGTGCCGAAAATATATTCGGGACGTACCAACACACAACGCACGACGCCAGTACAGCAAGAAGACATCACTGCGCCCGTCTACGAAGAGGATTTCGCGACAAATGCGGCAACGTCGTCTAGCAGTACAGCGCCGACGGTCGTTAAGACGCAGAAGGCTAGACCGACAAAGCCTGTAAAGGACGCGAATGACGACATCGGCCAGTGTCCTGCTCAGCAAGGTATTTCAAAGCCGCAACTGACAAGCGACCCAAAGTCCCGTGGGCTTATGGAAGTGATTTTTGGTACAAAATTGACAAACCTTGTGACTGCGACAACGAAGGCTACGAAACACAGCGAAACCGTGACAAAATATCATTCCACCACTAAAGTGACTACTAAGGAAGTGATTAGCGCAAAGAGACATCCCACGAATGAGCCCACTACTCAACATGCGAACAATCAGACAGCGTCCGAGCGACCGAAAATAACGTCAACAATCCAGGCGGCACAGAGGCGTGACTTCGGAAAGTTCGTGATCAACCATTTCGCCCACGTATCGCGGGAGTCTGCGTACATGGAGCACATGGAACCCATGGTGGTTTTTGCGTGCCGCGTCCATCTGTGGATCATAGGCGTACTGTGCGTGCTCGTTCTCTTGCTCGTGGTGGCTCTGTTCGCGAAAAAAGAGCGCGGAGTTGAACTCGTGCTCATGCCTCGTCCCCCAGAACCCCCGTACACTCCGCCCATGCCGGTGTCGCCGGCGTCTCCCTCAATGAAGAGACCACCGACAGAGGTTTGGGAGGATGACCTGTACGACGTGTCGGAAATAGCCAAGCTGGAAAAAAGGCACAGCGCATTTTAGCCGTCACGGACGCGCTTCTACGGAATGAATTAAAGCGCAAACACCTAAATGACTGTTCGACTCTTTGAGCCTACAAAGAAAGTCCAGCTAATTGGTGGCACATACTGTTATACAGCAAGTCTCATCCACGTCAGGTCGGAGGTTTCTTTGGTTTATACCGTGAACACTGTGTACAGGTACACTTAGCACAAAATCACAAGTATACCAGATCGTTGTTCAAAGGCCAATTGAAAATATGCTATCAACCGTAAGCAATGGAAGCGTACGGTTCACTGGCTGTTGCTCAAAATAGATTGACCTCATCGTCAGTCCAGTTATCTGAGCTTCTTTCAGAATCAAGTTTAAAGAAAACGCTGCATAACACGTTTTTTTTTTTTTTTTAGAATGCGGAACTAACTTGCTAAAGTATACGACAGCCATTAGAACGAGCATGAGGTATTCGAGAATAACTCGAGGTAACTCTGAACGAAGATCATGTGAATCGCAGTCATGTTCGGGCATGTTTTGTAAGCCCCTGCAGAGACAATACAGTAAAGTTGAAGAGTTTCAGCTATATAGTAGTATCCTTGCGTATGCGCTAATCTGAATTTTTAAGCTGTATAACTTGAGCAGTTCCAACATGGTGAAAAATATTAGTCTGCGCGCGTGTGCGCACTATTAGTTCGTATATGATGATATAGCACTACTTCCCACTGCGACAACCCATGCCCTTCAGACCCACGCAGTCATCTTAAACAGGCATCGACATAGCGTTATCTTATACAACGTCTGTACTGTATACGTACATGAAGGATTCGTTAAATGCATTGTCGTTGGAACCGAGAATGTGACGTCCCTAAGGCAAGTATATGCGCACGTGCTCATTGTCTTCAAGTTGAGGCTTTGTACAATTTGACAGATCCGACTAATTGTGGGATTCGGTTTCATGGTAGGCACTAAGCGAGTATGCCTGTCTATGCGGAATTTGTGGTATTTTTGTTTTGAGACGAGCTTTACTACGAGGTATACATCAGCGGGTTATTGTAAATGGAGTTGCAGTGTGCACATCGTATAGGCTCACCAGGCATGTCGACTACACTGGCGTTTGAAGGGCAATGTAAGGTCTCATGCAAATTCACACACACACACACACACACACACACACACATATATATATATATATATATATATATATATATATATATATATATATATATATATATATATATATATATATATATATATATATATATATATATATATATATATATATATCTTAGACTGTTACAAAACTAGAGACGGCACTAGAGCTACAACTAACTGACGTAAGTCCGACATGACGCTTGCATAGCGTCTCTTCCCAAGCAGTTTCGAAGGAAGCCTAGAAGTCCTAGACGAGAACGGCAGCGTCTACGGATCTTAATGCGAGAGGCGATGGTGAGCCGTTCTAGTGTACGGTGGTCACGTCTATCGGAAAGCAGTATACGTGGCCCGCTGTTCTTACTGGAGCTTGCCGAGTGATTAATTAGACGTGCCTGACACGGTAGTGTGACTTTTTGTTTGAATTATCGCTTTCTATGTACGTTTCATGCGTGGTAACTTCATCTTTGGCAAAGTTTTTTTTTTTTCCTGATATGGTCGCAGTCGGCTAACCCGCGCTGCTGCGAACAATACTCGTGCGCGCTTATCGTGACACACATGGCAAAGAATGATTCGGAGATACTTCAGCTGGCTAAATAGCAAGACAAATTAAATAACATCTCACTCCTACACTATATTCCGTATCCCTAACTTGCCGTATGCGCAGAAAAAAACAGCCTGTCGTGCAGACTATCTCGCCGATTCACGCCGGTGCTCTCTTGCGTTCAGCGGAAAGTACAAAGCTGCAAGTGCATTGTAGATTCGCGAGCCGTAATGAAGCTGCTAGTAGCACACAGGCACTATACAAGCGAATATTGCAGCAAATTTGCTCGTAATCGGCACAAATGTTTCGCTTTCCCAGCTCGTCTATCAGGTGGCAGCGACGGTGCTGCCCGGCACGTCCGAAATTGGCTCGCCTATACAATTCAATTCAATTCAATTTTTATTGAATTGAATTGTATAGGCGCGTCCGAAATCACTGGCGCCCGTTGCGCATGCGCGAGCCACGTAGCGTGTCCATAATTGCGAGGAGGGGTGCTATTCAGGACATTGTCGGATTCCGCCATGTTGTCAGATTCCGCCATTGATCGATGTTAATTGACCGAGTGAGTTGCTACGACCTCTCCGATTGGCTTAGAATACCGCCACTACGAAATTCGACAATATGGCGGAACTAGACGGTGTCCAGAATAGCGACCGAGGAGTCCTCTACTCTTCTCTACTTCCGGCGTCACAAAATGTGACGTAACACGGTAACAGAGTCTCCTCAGTTTAATCCTCCCCGAGGCAAGCGGCAGTCATTTGGGCAGCAGTGACGATGCTGTTACGTAGCGGAAATCGCTGGCAGCCGTGTGCTGATTGGATCTACATCCATCGGCTCGCCTCCAGCGTCGACGCTGCAGGTATGTGAATCCTCCAGAAGTGGACGTTTCGGTCACCCTGCCCTAAAATGCCGGCAAAATGCTGTTACAGTTCGGCATTTTAAGGAGTTGGACGGGATAGGGTCATCCAGTTCCTAGAGAGTACTTCAAACACTTAATTAATGAAACCATTTCGAATTTGCTATGCCCCCACTAAGTGGTCTTAAGGGTATATTGAACTATATTCACTATAGTAAGGGGGGGGGGGGGGGTACCGGCTTTCAACCATTCAGCCATTATGATAATCACATATTATGAAACCCGTTGGCAATGGCCGCTTGTACCACGCATTATTACTGCAATATTTCATGTTGCCTTGTGAAGCATGTATATAGGACGCATGTGTTTGCGAAGCATGAAATGTACTTTCACTGCATTTCCATGAAAAACTTTTCGCTGTTTTCACAAGCAGAAGCGTGGTCGTGTGGTAGAATATTCGCTTGCCGCGCAAACGACCCGGGTTCAATCCTCACTTGAACCCATACATTTCTGGTTCTGGTCGTTCTCAATTTTTCGATCACGCATAAGATGAATTTTTTACTTTAAACCAACGACGCCAACGCCTAAATTTCTGCGAAACGAGCTCTTCAACGCAAAAGTCGCTAACTACATCCCTAAATAACGCAACCCTTTAAAACATTTTGTCGCTGCGTCTATGAAGCGACAACTCATAGCACGCGCTTGCTAGTCACCGTGGGCACTGAATATCCAAGTTCACCCTGAATACGCAAAGCAGGAGACTAATTTTTTGGACCAATTTTTTCGTAGTATGCAGTAGTCGATAACTGTCGATTAATGTCAGTTTGCAGCCTGTCGTGAAACCTTCATCCCCAATCACCACAAACAGTACGGGCCTCGTCTTAGAAAATTAATAATAATATCAATTACAATCTCTGTGGTTTTCGTACCAAGACCATGATATGATTTTGAGACATGCTGTAGTGGACGACTCCGGAAATTTCAAACATCTGATGCTCTTTCACGTGCCCTGACGTTGCACAGTACACGGGCCTCCACTATATCGCCTTCGCCTAAATGTTACCGCCGCGGCCGGAATCGAATCCGCGACCTTCGCGGTCAGCAAGCAGCCGCGTACCATATAACCACTGTACCCACGAGGCGCACGTCACAGCAAAGTAAGACAGCCCTCACTGAAATTTGAAAGGAAAACGCAGGCTCCTGAAACGCAGCCTTCTTGAAATAGCTCTGGGTTGCTTAGACTGCCACGCCATCTAGGAATTCTTCACTGAATGAAACTCGAGCCAAGCAAGTGGCACAAGGTTTGAATGCATGAACCTCAATTTATTTCTGCAAGTATCTATTTTTTTTAACTGCGCTAAAGTACAGCGCTGAACATACGTGAGAGCGCGTAGTAAAATTCGTCGAGAATCTAATATATTTATTAGTAATAATAAATACACAACGTTGACTCACACATCCGCGCAAACTACAACTTTTCATGCTCTATTATAGACGACACCTTATACGTCCGATACGTCCAAAGACGCTGCGCCGAAAATCAACCCTCGCCGAAAAGAATTTCTTGAGTGGCATCCGAAGTGCAGCTATTTATTACCATCACAAAAACTTTCATCATTTCTTTGACCGCATGGGAAACAGTATGTTCCTAAATCTCCCCGGGTTTTCTTGGACAAAGGCCGGCAGGCCTAAGCGTGAAACATCAGGCTCTGGACTGGCCACCAGTTTGCCGTTGAAGAGGCGTCCCGTTCTCATCAATCGCTGGACAGCGCACGATCCGTTGACGGAGTGGCTGACGGAATCGGGCTCGCTGGCTATCTTGTCCACAACTCCAGCTGGGCCGAGGCACCAGGAGCAGTGCCATCCAGCCGGTTGCTCACGCGTTCCCACAATCCACGGCTGCGCCACTGTCGCCGCAGAATCGAACCGAAGTGCGTCCAGCGAGGTTGCCAAGTCGTCGCGGAGAAACTTCCACGTACAAGCCGCCCTCTCCGTCGAAGTATTCTGCGCGTGCGGCACTCGGAAGCTGTAGACGCTCTTGGCGTACCTGAAAGCGACGACGTCGGGAATTCCGTCGTGGTGGCTCAGAAAGTCGACGACCGACGCGCTGGGTATCTCGTCGGCGCTAGTGAGTAGGATCCAGGCATCCTCGTCAAGGCGCGGAAGCGAACTGGTGAAGGTAGCCATCAATTCGTCCATGAAAATGCGATGAAGAGCCATGCGGATGGCTCGAGGTTCGGCGTCCTTTGGGAAGGCGGGATATTCCGCGTTATAGCCGATGACGATTCGATCGCGGAACTGCTGAAACCGGGACGTGTTGAGCAGAGACTCAAGCAGCAGGTCTCGCCCTCGCATCCGGAAGTTTCTCGTGCTCTCGAGCACGACGAAGTGGTCCACGGAGTTCCCCAGCTCTTGCAGACGTACCTCGAGCAAGTCAACCTCGTTGTGGAATAGAAGCAGGTTGATGACGGTGCGTCGGCACCGCCGACGCTTCAACCCGCCCCAGAGGTACAATTCCGTGAATCCGGTGGCGTCGAGGGCAGCCGGAGGCACGGCGTAGTTCCCCGGCATCGAGCTCAGGCAGGGGCGCTGGACATCGACGGTGTCCGGCTGATTTGAGACGATCAGCACTTCCATTGACACGTACGTAAAGACAACGCTGGTTACGGTGGCAAGCACTATAACCTTGAACTCGACCTTGCGGTGAAAGCGCTGCGAACGCGGCATCGTGTTCAGTGGAGACGACATTCTTGTCAACGGTCTCAGTAGGCCTCACACCGCTGCTACTTTCTTCCTCCACAGCCATGCTAGCCACCCTAGCAATGCCACGTATGCATGAAATATGACTGATGACGATGGCAATCACTCGAACAAAAACATCGCACGAACTCACGTGGGAAAATAAGATGCTAAATTAAATAAGAAAATACAAGAATACGTGTAATGAAAAAAGTCATAGCTGAAGTAAATGCATAAAAAAAGGTTTTAAGATCTGTTATTTCACATTTCCGCCCGATTCTTGGTCGACCTGCCTGAGTTGGTGAATGCCAATCATGCAAGAATCATCATCATTATCATCTTCATTATTTCACATTATGCCGCAAATTGGCACATGTGCCTGTGGCGTACTGTGCAACTACGTGCGTGAATCTTGTGACACCACTGCAATGAACAGTAAATTAAATGGTGCATGAATGACTGGAAATACAAGAATTCGTGTAATGAAGAAAGTCATAGCTGAAGTAAATGGGTAAAAAGTTTTAAGATCTGTTTTTTTTTTCGAATTTCCGCCTGACTCTTGGCCGACCTCTCTCAGTGCTAGCATAATACCATTCACGTTCACAAGGCACACTGCAACGACAAGCACAATCACAGTGTCCACGCCAACGACTCTCAAATCATGACAGGTAGATTACCACTATCCCTCAAGAGGAAGGTATATAACAGCTGAATCTTGCCGGTACTTAGCTATAGAGCAGAAATTTGCATACTTACAAAGAGGGTTCAGCTTAAATTGAAGACGCAGCGAGCAATGGAAAGAAAAATGGTAGGTGCAACCTTAAAATACAAGAAGAGAACAGAGTGGATTAGGGAATAAACGGGGGTTAAGGATATCATAGTTGAAATCAAGAAAAGGAAATGGACATGGGCCGGGCATGTAGCGCGTAGACAGGATAACCGCTGGTCATTAAGGGTAACTAACTGGATTCCCAGAGAAGGCAAGCGGGTTAGGGGGAGACAGGTTAGGGGCAGATGAGATTAAGAAGTTTGCTGGTATAAATTGGCAGCAGCAAGCACAGGAACAAGTTGACTGGCGGAACATGGGAGAGGCCTTTGTCCTGCAGTGGACGTAGTTAGGCTGATGATGATGATGATGATGAAGATGATGATGATGATGATGATGAATGACTGAATGAGCAAAGAAAGCTTACTATCAAGCCCTCTTGCACCTAGTGTTAAGTAAGCAAATTAAGAGTTTCTAACTTGTCTGTTGCAACAGTTGGGCGAACAAAAAAAAAAGGTAAAGCTTCCTAAACGCATCATCAATTTGAGTCATTTAAGAGAAGTTCCGGGGGACGAAACAGTTTTTATGTTACATTGATCATTATATACCATACAGACTGACATTATTGATATAAAACTCAATATTGTTATTTTCTTAAATACTGTCTTCGTAACGAAATGAAAAAAGAAGTAGTAATCAGGGAAGATTCTTCATAGATATTATCCCTACAATAATACCCCTACAACAACTTTTATAGTAACGGCTATATTTCGAAGACAAATGATGGTGCGAGAATTCTGTACACCATCTTTTAAAAAACTTCCGGATTTCAACCATCTAATGACACCCTGGAAAACGTCCTCATGCCATAACCGATGTCTGGAAGTTTTAATCACTCGATTACGCTGTCGTATTCCTTCACTAAGTTTTTATTTGTTTAGAGCAGGCTTGACTCCCTCCCGCTCTGTTATTTTTGGGCAGAAGAGGAAACTGTGGAATACTTTTTGATCGCTTGTCAAAATTTTTCAACATCAAGAAAGGTATCTCTTGAAATGCCGTTACGAATCCTTGGATTACCTTTGACAACGCCAAACTTACCATCCCGTATTGAACGCCCCCTTGTGCACAACAACGGGAAAGTGTGCGAGGAAATTTTCATTGAACAGTCGAAGAGACTTACTCAATAACCTCAATACCAAAGGTTCTCAGTTAACCAATATAGGCTACAAAAATATTCTCTTTTATATCAATAAATTATTGCTCCTTCTGCAGGAACTAATTCATTCAATTTTTTTCTCAGAAATAATTTACAAAAACTGATATTTTTGTTATTATTCTTTTCGACAGTATTTAAATATATATATACATTCTTTTTTTTTTGTTAGGCTACCTTATTCTTGGCCAACTCCCCAGGGTAGGTATGAGCCAAAAATATAGAATCTACATCTACATCTTATAGATGCCATGCAAACTATCATTCCTTCTTCCATGGAAACCACGAACGAGCTAGCTGCCGTGTAGTAAATTACTCGTAATGAGAAAAGGAATGCATATAATAGGTGCAATATATCGCAAGGTTTTTAGACAACATTATCTCTATTCTTTTTGTGATCTCAATTTCACGATGAACCTTAAATTTCATCGGTATTTCGCAGGCAATATTTTTAAGTATTTTTACAGCAGAGCTGTTATTGTCGATCTTTGCCATTTGTCGGACATTATCGTTATCACGAACCAATACGAGCTCAGCGACCCTGTAGAGTTTCCTATAAATACACAAGCGGTAACTATGGCACTAGTTTATATGGGAGCTACAACGCACAGCGTTTAAGCCAGAATGGGAATGATAGGTAGTACACGGATTTGTCTAGTCATCCTTTCTAAGCATTCTTTCAGCTTCGTTTGGCTCCGTGGGAACTGAATCCACCTTGCCGCAACATCAAGTTGAGCAAAGGCTTAGCAGTAACGCACCACCACCTTGACGTTTTTAGGCTCACCAATTCGAATCGCCTCACAAAATTCACGACAGTCCGTTCTAATATTCGACATGAAAGCAAATACAGCAATAAACAAATGCACAAACGCGTTTCAAGCCTGCAAGTATACGAAAAGGCTGGGCAAATTAGTACTATCCATCATTCCCGTGGTGGCTGAACTCTGGCATAGCTGTCACTGTAGAAAAGTCCACGGGTGAGAATTAATCGAAAAAAGAATCAACTGCATTCTCTGTTCGACAGTTCGTGAATTTTCAGCCAAAGTATGCTCGAAAACGAACGAAGTTAAAACAAAATCGTGTGTCCAACAGCCCTCGGCGAGATCGAAGTTTGCGTCCATAAACTGCAGCTGATGCTCTCGGCTAACAACTTCAAGCACGTAGCGCTGGGAAATACAAGGAGTTTTTTTTTTTTTTCGAGTCTCTGGGCCTGTACAGGAGCGCAGGAAGCTCTCTGAACTGTCGCCGGCAGTGATAGTTCAAAGTGCCGGAATAAAAAGGTCCCCGAGGCTGAGAAGATTCGGTGGGTACATCTTGCTCCGCTGCAGGCGAATGCAGCGCTTCAGGCTCTGTGGCATTTTATCTCTTGTAATTAAGGTATCTGATGGCATTTGCAACAAAGGCGGCGGGTGCTTTTCTCTCGAGACATGTGCAATCTCTTTCATTTACTGCCTTGTTCATGCTATATTAATTGCAGCATTATCTGCAGAGTGGCTACAACTCTTAACTGGTAGTCAATTGACGATTTCTCCGGAATCGAAGCGCGTTTGCATCCATCCCGTTTAGCACCACGCCAGCGAGTGCCCAAGGCAGTGCCTTTTTGTATTTACATATAGCCGCCCGTGCACAGGTTCTTGCCTTCTTTGTTCAATTTCATTGTCACCATTCCGCAAATAAGTACTGTTAAGTACACCACAGGGCAAGTATCGAATGAGCTGCCGAGGGCGTATACACTTACCTTGCTTTCGTTCACTGACATCGTACACAACATGCGCCTATAATATTTCACCTACATCAGAAGGCGACCGCCGCAGCAGGGATCGAACCCGCAACCTTCCGGTTGGCAGCCGAACACTGTAACCGCTAAGCCACCGGGACGAACATTGGTGCGACCAAACTGCTGTACTCGGATGAAACGCATGTACCATGAACTGTCACCCGCTTTATGTCTTTTTCAGGCGCGTGCATATATCTAGATAACATTTATCTGGCATGCGCATTGTACGTGATATTTCATCTCATATTACTCCTAGACATAAGTTGATTGATTGATATGTGGGGTTTAACGTCCCGAAACCACCATATGATTATGAGAGACGCCGTAGTGGAGGGCTCCGGGAATTTTGACCACCTGGGGTTCTTTAACGTGCACCCAAATCTGAGTACACGGGCCTACAACATTTCCGCCTCCATCGGAAATTCAGCCGCCACAGCCGGGATTTGATCCCGCGACCTGTGGGTCAGCAGCCGAGTACCTTAGCCACTAGACCACCGCGGCGGGGCTCCTAGACATAAGTTGAAACAGCTGGTATGTCATTGTCGTACTTCGTCAATATACTTTCAGAAAACTGCAATCATCACGCACATCTTCTTTCTCTTTGAGAAATAGAGAACTCGCGACTGGAAGGCGCAATGTTCGAGGGTGTGTGTTGTAGGGACGTTCTTTCAAACAGCGCAAACAGCAACATTTTTCCCAGGGACGTTTATCCAGGTGATGTATCTTCCGGGGACTTTGTTTTTTTTTTTTTTTTGAACCCCTGGCCTTCGTTACAGTTTCTGAATTCTGCACTGTGATCGTTTCGTAATCTCTGGGCAGTCAGCTTGTTCCGAAACAAAGATGTCAAAGATAGTTAGTCCTCTTCGTTACGGCGACGTTCAGGGTGTAAGAATGCGACTAGCAAAAGGCAGAATTTCGCTTCGAAACGCTTTCGTGACGACGCTAACCGCATTATCTTCGCGCCAAACTTGCCACCATGTGTGCTTTTAGTGCACCGCGCCAACAGTTGTCACTACAGAACAGTCTTATGTCGGTACTTCCTCTAACTATACCCTCACCACAGCAAGAACACAACAGTACGACCTCTTTATGAAAAGCTGGAGTATGTATGTATGTATAGATTTCCTCGTTTTCTCCCCTCGAACAGCGCTTGCGACGTGCTGGGGACAGTAGCTCATGTTACGGGTTCCAAATCTTCTATATGGCATTTGCTATTCTAGATATTTTTTTAAAGGGCCCTGAAACACTTTTTCAAATAACCATGGAATGGATTCATTAAAAGAGCTTATTGCGTCACGAATTCAACACCGCAAAATATTTAAGAATCCGTCCAGAGCGAGCGGAGTTGCAAAGATTTGTCGCACGCTGCAATCGCCTTCTCTCTTCTCTCATACCGACGAAAGCACTGGAAGCTAAGTCAACACTAAGCACGGAGGGATGGCCGGGGCAAAGAAAATACGTCATATGTGCCTCGTGACCTTGAGCACTTTTTTTTTTCTTCAGATACGCGGCTTTTTCAGTGCGATGTCATACGTGCACGCGTGGACAAGTCGCGGCCTCCCGCGACGATCCCTGTAACGGCCGAACGCGCCATGTTCAAATCAGCCAATTGCTGATAGATGACCTTCTACGAGCTATTTCTGAGCGTCTTCCGTCGTTTGTCGAGAGAAGAGAAAGCAATATTTAGCTGACTTTGATTATCGATTGGGAATTTCGGGCCGCGTGCTGCGCTGTAATAGCTGGCTCGCGTGTTCTCGGGAGCCTATACTTCCGATCGGCAGCCTTTTCTGACCATGCTCAAAAAGTGTTGCAAGGCCCCTTTAAAGGGTCACTCATGCACTACCCCCGGCATAAAGACGAGAGGGTGATTTTCTCCTCTGCTTCATGCACACGATGCATCCTCCTCGGCCCTTAGTTCTTGAATGCACGGGAACGATATCAGCATTAAGCACCAGAGCTTATCAGTATTTCGCGCTTCTCGGCTTCACGCTGTTATCGCCGCTTGCGCAGTTGTAAACCCAAAAATTGAAGTTTGATCGGTTGATTGTGGACGATATTCGTGTGAGACAAAGAAGAACGGATAGGGGGCTGCAAGGCAAAGCAGTGCAGGAGACAAATCACATGTGATATTTCGCGTATATCAACGAATCGAGAGCATGTGCTATAGACGTCACGGGAACTACTGTCTACGTCAAAGTAGTGCACTAAGAAGGGCGTGAAATATCAGGAAAGAATATTGCGCTTTTTTGTATTTTTGGGAGCCTGGTAAGTGGCCCTTTAAGGATTTGTTTTGGTGCCACCGTATGGGGTTGTTAACCTTGCCGTTTTTTTTTTATCCTTAACAACAAAACGAACACTGCTACGGTGGACGTATGCACTAAAAATGCTTGTGGTGGTGCATTTGACGTTTTCTGACCTTATTGATTCATGTCCCGAGATAAAAAATAAGGACAATCGTATGACAGCATAAGGTGACGGCGCCCATGTCTCCTGTAAAATCGTCTATACCACCCACGGAGTATACGTTAGACCCGGTCGATTAAACAGAGTACCACTTTATTCGAAACGGCTTACTGTCCAATCAACCTAGATATAAGCCATTGACATATACGCAATACGGTGAGAAATGTATGCCTTCGTGCATATAGTCTTTCACACTTTTTTTTATTGATATGATATATAAGGAGACTTTGGCTCATAAGTATGGCGCCGACTACTCCTTAGCCCTTGAGTAAAAGGTGAACACGTATCTAAAAGGAAAACATACAAAGCAGTTCATGGAAAATAGAACGCTCGAGCACACATATGTAAAACACATACGCACATATCACAACACAATGATAGGAAAATGTTCAAAAGTCAACGAATGAAGTCTCTGATAATGTCTCTCGGTAATCTTTCTGCAGAGAAAAGGTAAATGAAGACATTGAAACGGGGCAGTGACAGAGCGGTCAGTAACCTCACAGATGTTTGAGCTGGTTGAAATTATTTTGCGCACACGTGTTTACGCAGCCAAGTTCTCAGAGCATAGCGACAGCAGCACGGAGGTTATCCGCACATTGCTCTGAGACCCTGCGCAGCTGCTAAGCTCCGCCAGCCGGCAATGCGCACCCTTGTATTTTTTTTTATATAAAATTGCGTGAACGTCAACCCCAGAATACGGTATACAGAACTTACTTACAGCACAACACCAGAAAAAATACAGGACAGGGAAGGAGCAAAAGAGAAAAGAAAAGACGGCGCTTCTTTTCTTTTCCGTCTTTTCTTTTCTCTTTTGCTCCTTCCCTGTCCTGTGCTTTTTTCTGGTGTTGCGCTGTAAGTATAGGTTCACGATGGATCCTAACCAACTGGCCCAACTTACCGTCTTATTACGGTATACAGTTTCGAATATTGGCGAGAAGCAACGAGATTGGCGATGCGACGATCAGCGTCACACCGACTTGTGAACGCGGGATCGCACGCATATGCCTGATGCTGTGTGTGCACTTCTGAGCAAACAGCGTTGAAGACGGTGTTCACACGCGACTCCAGGTGCTCTTTGTGCTGACGCATCATGCTGAAAATATCATTACTTCTCGTCTATACCCTCGCCTAGGCCCTATCTATCTTTTAGTTCCGTTCTCCTCGATCCTGTCAAAAGGTAAGATTGACTGACTGACTGCTTGCTTGCGTCTCAGAACCACGATGTGATAATGAGAGACGTCATAGTGGAGGGCTCCGGAAATTGCGACCATTTGCTGTCGTGCACCGACAACGCACAGTACACGGGCCTATATAGCTTTTCGCCGACATCAGAAGGCAACCGCCGCAGCAGAGATCAAAGCCGCAACCTTCTGGTGCAGCCGAGCAATATAACCACCACCGGCGAACATTGATTAATTAATTAATATAATTATTATTTAATTAAGTCATTGATTGATTCATTCATTCATTGATTGATTCATTGATTGATTGATTGATTGATTGATTGATTGATTTATTGATTGATTGATTGATTGACCACTACCATACCCGATGCTCAATGCTAGCGCGATGCATATACCAGACACGCTCTACGAACACACATTTATTTTGTAATATGCACGCTTGAATTACTTGCTAAACAGCATGAGGGCACCCGTTAGCGTATGTATGACGTTATACCGTATGGAATTCTGAGCGCGCCTTGTACACAGCTGTTCCATCATCCTGCTACCCTACGCCGGATAACACACCGATGTCAACAGATGTGCCGTTCCGTAGCTTTCGCGGCCTGTCGAGGCCGGGTTATGTTGCGGCCAGCTGAACCCGGCCGCATTCCATGGGAGCAACGGCCATTTCGCCGCAGGGACAGAGACTCGTGCGCTGTTATGCACGTCCGCTATGAGGCTAATCTTTTGTAATATGTGGCTGTTTTCGGCAAATAAAGTAGCGTTCGTGTCATCTTTATCATCGATGTCGGATTGATTAGTTCCTCAGCAAATTGTCCGCTTCTGCGTCAACTAGTTTAGACTCTTAAATGATTGTGTATTAATTGAACGTCAGTCATCTCGCTATCTTCACGTTCTCCCAATTAATTGGCTCCCCTTGCCTTGAAACTTATTAGCAGGCTACAACACGACACCAATGCGAGAGCAGCACTTCGGCCATTTTTATTATCGTAGTAAAGGGTTACGACCTTCAAATGGCATCGAAATCATTGCATTTTCTTTACAAGATACAAGAACTATATATAAGCCCACGCGGAATTCTATTTTTTCATAATTTTTTTTTCATTTGTATTCTCAGCATATATATATATATATATATATATATATACGTACAAACCTGCGCACGAACATAAAGTATGGCATAACGCGTATCATCTCAATTTCCATGTACTGTTGAACCCGAGTTTGCCAAGCCGCGGTGATTTAGTGGCTAACGAACTCGACTGCTGACGTGCAGGTCGCGGGATCGAATCCTGGTTGTGGCGGCTGCATTTTCGATAGGCGAAAATGCTGTATACGCCCGTGTGCTCAGATTTGGGGGCATGCTAAAGAACCAAAGGTGATCGAAATTTCTGGAGCCCTCCACTACGACGTATCTTATAGTGATATGGTGGTTTGGGGACATTACACCCTACATATCAATCAATCGAAACCCGAGTGCGATGTCCGTTCACTTTCTTATAGGCACAGTTTACTAGTCAATCTCGAGTTACGTATGCATGAAACAGCTTACTAAAGAGAGCGCGTTTTGGCATGTTGGAGAGCGAGATAAGCGCAGAAGACAAGCTGCACAGAGTATGTATAGGATACTGATTATGATAAGTGCAAAGAACCACGCACGGCAAACAGTGCCCAAGATAAGGACTACTTTGTTCTTTCACTGGAAACCACCAAGCGCAAACGCTTTTGGAGCACAAAACACGATAATATTATCCGGGGTTTTACCTCCCAAAACCACGATGTGATTACGAGGAATGCTGTGGTGGAGGGTTTCGTAAATATCAACCATCTGTTGTTTTTAATCAAGACAACAATCTGGCTTTTTAACGTGCGCTGACGTGGCACAGTACGCACGGGCTTCTTCCATTTCCCCTCCAGCAAAATGCGACCGCCATGGCCAGGATCGGGCCTACGACATTCGATTCAGCAGCTGAACGCCGTAGCCACTGATAATAGCGCGTACACGAGAGATGAGGCTGGGCGATGCGGCGAATTCGTTTAAGGGCCGGGGAGTGTGAGCGGAACTTGACTGGGTGAGGGAGAGGTGCTTTACTATCCTACACACCACCCTTTGTTGCATTTTACTGTGAGTTGTGTATACATATGCTGAAGCGAAACGGATATCAGTATACACAGAAACGCATTGACACAGGTTGTTGCGAAACGGCGGACCGATCCCGCCGAAGCCACCACTGTTACGAAAGACGGCGACGCCAACACGGCCCCGGAGGCGCCACTGCTTTCAACTCCGCCGGGAAGGTCACCAGCCGTTTGGTAGCGTATGTTTATCAGCTCGCGACTGCTTCTGCGCAGAGCTGATCAGACGAGCGGACGAGACGACGGTGAGTTAAACAAGGTTTATGTACAGCATATATACAGAGGCGTTACAATTTCGGCACTGGGGCCGACAGAGACTCGAAGAGCCGAGCTCTTCTCTCTAACACATAGTTCAGCCTTTCGCCTAAGACCGCTGACTCACACACATGTCGGCACTCCGACACGGGGACGCCTCTCACATAGGACCGCCGATCGCGACGCGCCGCAGGGCTTCTTTTATTTACACCGGGTCCAACCAAAATGTCCAATCAGAAGCGCCGCTGGTCGTCCGGGCAGATTCCGCCAATGGGGGTCGCCGCGCCATGCGTCAGACCACCAGGCACGAGAACGCCGGCTCGCTGTCACGTGCGCAACTGACTCACTGCACGTGGGCCAGAGGAGCGCCGCGCGTGTTCACGCCGTCGAGGTGATCGCGCCAGGCAGACTGCGGGCTGGCCTTGACCCAGATTGCCTTTTTCAGAGGCACGGTCGTTTGACGAGGACTCGCTGGCATAACAGCACCCCCGCCGCCAGACAATGCACCGGAAAGACGAGCTGCTTCCACGGGGCTCGGATGTCAGGTGCGCTCGTTCGCCAGGTCCCTCCAGGTTCGCCTCCAGGGCCATGGGGAGACTACAGCTCCAGACTGTTCCGGGAACACATCCCATTTTGACGACGGATCCCAGCTCCACGGGCTTGTCGCCACAACTTGCTGGCCAACTTCGCTCGTCTCTTCCGACCATCTTCGGTTTCAGCACTTGTCGATGGTTCTGCAACTTGCTAAGAACGGTTCGACAACAGACAACACACGACACAAGCAAGTGCCCTCGGTCACCCAACAGAACACCAGACAAAGTATAGAACAACAAATACCTATCTACGTGTCTATCGGAATTTCGTTCCCTCTACATCAAGAGGCACATGTGGGACAAAAGACTCCTAAAGTAAGAACTTGAATTTTTCACAATTACAACCCCGCAACGAATTAGAATACCACATAAAGTTGGCCCCTTGAGATCACTCTGAACGAGAGCGCTCAGCCCAGGTCGTGATGAGGTCAAAATTTTGCCCCGAATCGCCAGCCAGAAACCGAAGGGTTGAGAAGTTACTAGCTGGAACGCACTGCTCAATGCACCTGCATTAGCGTTTACCTTTTCTTTTTTTTTTCTTTAGCGAACGTCAAAGTTGCGCTGTGGAGCAACATGCCCCACTTCAGTAACTGGCCACTTTTAGGCGACGATACCTATGCGGCACCAAGAGCGGCTCACACTTTCGACGTTGCACAGGGGAACAACGATACGGCTTGCTACTGATTGACTCCTCACCGCTTAGCTCGATATCGTGTTCGATCACCGTCGTGTCTCCGGGACGGTCCGACAACACATACCCAAACTCGGAAACAATCTTTCTCAGGTCCTCTTTCTCAGGTCCTCCTTCACTTACGCTAGGCTCTAGGTTTATCTGCTCCCGGATTACTTTCGATCCCCCTTCAATTACCTCACTAGAACTCAAAATTTCTGCTTCCTCTTCCTCTGAAGCCTTCAACAGCTGATTTACGACCGCTTGATGTTGAACATTGGGTTTCATCAAGTTGTAAATTTTGTTCTGCCGCCTTCCTACTTGCACCTCATAAGTTGTATCGCAAGGCTTCGATAATACTGTGGCGGGCCCTTCCCAATCAACCTCAAGCTTGTTCCTTTTGGGTGGCTGCCGCCGCATTACCTGATTATCAACTTCAAAAGCGCGCTTCTTCCCCGATTCCTCGTAGTGCTCCTTCGACAGCACTTTTGCCGCGTTTTTCTGGCTTTCCACGAGCGCTTCAATTTGGCTTTCCACTAGCGCTTCAATCGAGAGATCCTCACTCTGCCCTCGAATGAGCGTCTCTCGATCAACTCTCGGCAGCTCGCTCCAACTTTCCGCTACAGGCGAGAGCGTTGCAACCCTCTCGCTCTGACTCAATGGCGCCACGTCGTCTCCCCCAGCGCATACCGCGCCGGCCGCTCCCGCGACGGGCCGCTCGCGTGACTGCTCACATGACTCATGCGGAAAATTTCCTTTCTGGGGTTCCGTCGACCCGCCGACAAGGTCACTTGAGAGTTCACCGCATGGAACCAAGTCAAGCTTCCGCGAAAGCTTTCGCGCTTGCGATCGCGTGGGAGCCATGCACGCCAAGTTGGGGAAGAACGATTTACCCTGCTCTCTGAGAAGCTGCTCTGAGTTGTTGGAGAAGAGATAAGGAAAACGATCATTTAGCGCGGCAGACACAGCTGCTTCGGTGCAAAGCTTACCGAACGGGCCTTCAATGACAACCGTGGCGATTGGTAAGCGAACACTCTGCACCTCGGCGACTTGCCTAATCCACGCGCATTCTCCTGTGAAGTCATCCGGAGACACCAATGAAGGATGGACAACGTCCATGGTTGCCGCTGAGTCTCTAAGTGCTCGGCACGTTTTCTCATTGACCCTAATTTCTTGGAGATACGGCTCCAACAACCGAATGTTTTTTTCTGATTCTCGGATCGTTGCGAAGGCAAACTTTTCCTGACAGTTTCTCGCGATGTGCCCTTCCTTTTTACAGTTGTAGCAGATTAGCGGCTTCCGTTTGTTTTCCGGTTCTAATGCCTGTGTGGTAGAAACCTCACTCGATTTCTCCGCTTCTGTTTGCCCTTCCCCTACACTGTCCTTCGTAAGAGACGGGTCCTTCTTGAAATTACGGTGCGGAACGGGTTTCCGTTGATCAGGTTTCCTTGAAAAGCCCTCTTTCCTTTCATCCTTTTCAACGCGCACTGCCCTGCTATGCAACTTTCGGCGAGTATAATACTCCTCAGCTAACTCTGCTGCCTTGTTTAGCTCTACTTCACCAAGTTTGTCCTGCAGCCAAAGTTTAACATCCTCCTCGATGCAGCGGTAGAATTGCTCCAATGCAACGCATTCCACCACTCTATCGCGGTCGTCATAAACACCTTCGCCCTTGAGCCATTCGATCAAATCGGCTTTAAGACGAAACGCGAAGTCAACGTGTGACTCATTCCCCTTTTTAGCATACCGGAACCTTTGCCTGAAAGCCTCGGGTGACAATTTATAACGTCTTAAGAGCACTTCCTTAACCTCGTCATAGCTCTCAAACGCTTCCCTAGACAAGCAAGTTATCGCGTCGGACACTTCGCCGGGAAGAAGAGCTAACAGGTTCTGCGCCCAAAGAGACCGCTCCAAAGCGTTTCGCTCACAGACGTGTTCAAACTTGACGAGATACTTCGCCATGTCCTCGCCTACTACGAACGGTGGCAGTTGGTTCCGAATTCTAAAACCGCTGACCTGAACTGTTGGAGAAGCTACGCTAGGCGCCTGCGAACACTGTAGGATTGCCAATTCTAATCGTTTCAACTCTAGGCGCTCTTGTCTCTCGGCCTCCTCGCGCTCGCGACGTTCGCGCCTTTCAACTTCTTCACGTTCGCGAGCTTCTACTTCTCGCCTTTCAGCCTCGTCACGGCGTGCTTTGACATCCACCCAGGCCTCATCGACTTCCTCAGCCGACACTCCCTCATCCTTCATGATCTCAAGGATCGCTTGCTTTCGTTTCGCACGGCCCAAAGTAATGCCGAGTTCCTCACAAATTTCGATGAGTTCCTTCACTTTAAGGTTTTCCATCGTTCACACTAGCCTCTTGCTGTTTCCCCTGTTAAGAATCTACTTGCCGTACCCACTATAAGCCTACTAGCAAGACGCGCAAGCAATTTTTCACACTCCCGTGTTTACCCCCTCCGCATTAACTTTGGTTTCAAAGCGCTTCGACTTGGCTTGAAACGATCAAAGCTCACTTCAATGCTTCACGCAGCCCTTCTCTAAACTACTACAACCTGAGCTAGAGTAGTCTGGTGAACTGAGGGGAAAACATCAGGCACTCACCGCATCGATGTCGCTGACGCCGGCCGATCCCGCAGCTGCCAACCACTGTTGCGAAACGGCGGACCGATCCCACCGAAGCCACCACTGTTACGAAAGACGGCGACGCCAACACGGCCCCGGAGGCGCCACTGCTTTCAACTCCGCCGGGAAGGTCACCAGCCGTTTGGTAGCGTATGTTTATCAGCTCGCGACTGCTTCTGCGCAGAGCTGATAAGGCGAGCGGACGAGACGACGGTGAGTCAAACAAGGTTTATGTACAGCATATATACAGAGGCGTTACAATTTCGGCACTGGGGCCGACAGAGACTCGAAGAGCCGAGCTCTTCTCTCTAACACATAGTTCAGCCTTTCGCCTAAGACCGCTGACTCACACACATGTCGGCACTCCGACACGGGGACGCCTCTCACATAGGACCGCCGATCGCGACGCGCCGCAGGGCTTCTTTTATTTACACCGGGTCCAACCAAAATGTCCAATCAGAAGCGCCGCTGGTCGTCCGGGCAGATTCCGCCAATGTGGGTCGCCGCGCCATGCGTCAGACCACCAGGCACGAGAACGCCGGCTCGCTGTCACGTGCGCAACTGACTCACTGCACGTGGGCCAGAGGAGCGCCGCGCGTGTTCACGCCGTCGAGGTGATCGCGCCAGGCAGACTGCGGGCTGGCCTTGACCCAGATTGCCTTTTTCAGAGGCACGGTCGTTTGACGAGGACTCGCTGGCATAACAAGGTATACATGCCACATAAATTGAACAAAGTTTAGCAGAACGGAAATTTGGGTAAGTTTGTTTGAATTCATCTCTAAAACAGGTTAACTACACAAGGACGAAGAAGGTAGGAACAGCGCCTGTCTTGCTGTTTGAGGAACCATGCAACCAACCAACCAACCAACCAACCTTCTTCGTCCCCTTGTGATTGCGCTGTTCTAAAGAAGAAATTGAACAAGCCTTACTACCCACCACCACTGCACTCTGGAAATAAAGAACGTGTCCGAGACCGGAAACATACACGCGCGACAGAAATGGGGCAAACATTACTACTCACCATGCTGGTCAGTGTCGCAGAACGGAGAATGGGACGAGCACACGGACGCTGCTGAGGTGGCTCTCCAAGATCACGCACGAAGCGGCACTCACACACAGCAGGCCCGACAAGACGACGCATGTCGCGGCAGAAAGACGCACGCTGCTATAACCTGAAGCTTTCGTTGAAATTACGTCACCCAATTTGCGTGTGTACCCCGCAAATCGGGTCATTCACATCCAAACGTGTCCAACTTTTTATTGCTCGGCATAAATGGACGCTTAAACCTGATGAACCCCCGCGATAAATACCGGAGCAGCCCCAGTGGTGAACTATGCCTATACGGTGCAGTGGTGGCATTTTTTTATACACGTAATAGCAGATAACCAGCATTATATTTATAGAAAGTTAGGTGGGAAGATGAGTTTAGGAAGTTTGCTTGCATAAAGTGCTATAGGACCGAGTGGACTGGCGGAACATGGAATAAGCCCTTGCAGGGCACTCTTAGAAAAAAGGTTGCAGTACTTGCTAACTTTGGGGTAGTAATGGTTCGTCACATATGTAACAACCCTGGTAGTAGGCGCAGTTAGAAAAGGCGAGGGTGGTAACAATTACTACACTTGCTGTTATTAACAGCATTCAATAACTGTTACTACCCTAGCTGTTACTACCCATTGGTATTAACTTTCAAAGGTTTCAAGAAAAAAAGTAGTAAATGATATTTTCTTGTTGTTTAACTTCGGCATGTTATTTTTGCACTGTGCCATGAACGGTATGAATACGTAGACCTAACAAGTTCACTATTTTTTACGCATTTTTTCTTGAATGCAGCATGTCACATTCAAACCACAGCAAACACACTCGGACTAAGTTCCTAACTCAATGACATGGCTTCAAGGCAGAAGAGCCATTTGTCACACATACCTACAATGGTTTCAAATGACATAATTAATCCATAATATTTAGCAGTTCATCATTGTAGCAAAGTTTTGCAAACACTTCTCGCAACTTGCACATATGTTCAATAAAATAAATACGTGTACTGGCTGCGCGTCTAAAGCACAATGTATGACTGCCATGCGGCTTAGCCATATGCTGTGTAAGCCAAGGAGAAAGAACATATCGTATTTTAGTAGGCCAGGTTCTATTGCTAAAAATCGAATCCTATCAAATCAAATCAAATCAAATCAAAATATGCTAAAAATCAATCAAAGTAAAAGGTAAATCTTTCTTAAGTGTTCTCTGTAGAAAATCCCAAAACAAAAATGCGTCCTAGCAATCAATAAAAACATGCTCTACCGACTCAGGCTTTCGGCACAATAAGCAGTCGGATCCACACGGTAAAAAATCGCCTCTTTGTTCTAGCCACGTTTTAACTGGCAGCGTATTTGTGTGCAGCTTATAAAAGAACGCTTTAACTCCGGCTGGTACGATCATATTTTTAACTATTTTCAAAACGTCTTCTCCTTGGCTTCCACTATACATAGAACGATACACAGGAACAGGAAAAACAGTTTCAATCAAATCTCTCGACAAACGCTTCCGAGTGACATTAGATAAGTACTCCAAACTAAATCTAGCACTAAGAAATCGAAAAGCCGCAACAACTTCTCGAAGGAAGCTATACAGACACCATAGCGGAATTCATCATTCGAGGTAACAATAAAGTTCGGCAATGCTGATGCTATAGCCTCATTTGAAGGAATGTACGTAAAAACGGATGTTCTTGATCTCGTAGAAAGGGAAACCTTGATACAACCTGCCTCAAAAATAAGTGTGGCAAGGCTAAACCCCCTCTTTTTATTCTTAAGAAGAGGTTGTTGCCGCTTGTCCGTTCGTGTGCTGTTTTCGTGTGTCCGTTCCCACACGAAAACAGCAAGAAGCATATAATCCTCTGAATATTGATCCTGGAACACGACAATACTTGCAGCAAGTAAACCAGCCGTGATACTTAGAAGACGTTGCATATTGTCGCGCGAGCGAAGACGGACAGATCACGGTCTCCCCATTTCCGTGTCAGAACAGATAGCCCTTTGATTTTCTTGGCCACAGATCATCGTTGTCCTTATACTGGTCAAGCGAAACACCAAGGTATGGTGTTAGGCTTGCTTGAACATTTGATCCGTTCATACACCGCTGGGAACACTTCCTAATTTCTATGCCACAGCCCAACACACTTCTCTATGTTTACAATGCTACTAGTAGCCTCGCAAAAGCTTCGTACAATGGTCATGGAGGTGGGTATGCTCTCCTGATAGGTACAAAATATTGCAACATCATCAGCATATGCCAATATCTACACCTCACACGCGCCTTAATGCATGTATTTTAAAGTAAGCGTGGGGTATGTATAGCCCCTACTTTGCAGGGGCATGCTTGGCACAGGGAGTACTTGTGTTTTAGGATGAATTATAGCAAGTTTGAACCTATAGCACTACATTACACTGCCTGATTACGAGTGTTTGGGGACGTAACACAAGACTTTTAATCGGCCTTACCTATAAAAATTATGTCATAATTATTTATTATAAAATGGTCACAAAAAGGCATCATTTACAGTGGCCGAAACAAGGTTATGAACACATTCTCAGTGTATTTGAATGCTTCACACGGCAAACATAGTATCGTTTAAAAGGCAATATTCGTTTTTGAGGTTTTACGCGCCAAAACAATGACAATGCTTGGAGACACGCCGCAGTAAACTAATTGTAACCGTCCTCGGAGCTGTAGTTGTGACCATCTGGTTATTTTGATTCGCCGGTATTTTTAATATGTGCTGTAATTTACTAAGTTTGTTGTGATTGTCTATTACAACGCGTGTAGCACTTGCTTATAGTTCGTTAACTTCTACTTCTCCGTTTCGACAATACCAGAACGACATTTACATATCTCAATTGCGTAATTTAAAGCAAAATGTGTTTTTTTGATCAATGAATATCTTCTGCGTCATGTTTCCGCTTAATGACAATACGTCGAGACGATTCCTCTCATGAATGATCAGAATTACAAACTAGTTTGCATTGAATAATAAACAGCCGTGTAGCAAAAAGGTAGTAACGGGACAAGAAAGGTAGTAACGGCTGCAGTTAATTACTACCTCTTTCATTCCAGTTACTAACTGTTTACTAACGTAGGTAGTAAAAGGGCTGCAAAGGGGTAGTAACGGTCTAAGAGAGGTAATGACCGCTGCAGTTACTACCGATTCGCTTGAAGTTGCTACTTTTTAGTAACCTTTTTTAAAGAGTGTGGGCGTAGTCAGGCTGATGATGATGATGATGATGATGATGATGATGATGATGATGATGATGATGATGATGATGATGATAGATACAGCCATTATAGCCAGCATTGGAGTGGGCACGGCGAGACGACAGCGACCATGTTGCTGACCACGAAGTTCTTCTTCGTTGTACAGGTTTCGCTGCTGACGGTCACAGGATTACCGAGAACGAATGACACGTGCGCGCCGCCGGTTGACACCATCTACCTTTCCGTGGCAGATCTGCATGTGCGGACGCCGATACTGACCTTCTGTATGGACGCTCCGACGCAGCGACAGTTGCGCATGTCCGTGACATCAGCGACCGAGGCTATAAAGCATCCACTGCAGCATTTCTTCGACAGTGGGCACGGCGAGACGACAGCGACCATGTTGCTGACCACGAAGTTCTTCTTCGTTGTACAGGTTAGCTACTTTGCTTCCAACATAAAAACTAGTGATGAAGTCATGTTAGTAGTTGTGCCGTGCCCAAGCACCTGTTTAAGTATTGCATACGAGTGCTACTGTGCATGCAAAATGTTACTCTGTGGTGACGTTGAGACTAACCCAGGACCCACGAACGCTGATTTATTACACAGTATTCTTCAGGGCCAAGCAGATATGAAGGCTGAAATACTGCTCTTAAAATCGATGAACGAACAAATGATGTGCGACATGGACTTGCGATTTCAAGCAATTGAAGCCAAACTACAGGAATTTAAAGATAAATCACCGGAAGTTGCAGCTCTTGAATCCACTGCAGCTTCCTTTAAAACTGTGCTGTCATGGCAGAGCTCTAAGTTAACTGATCTCGAAGACCGAAGCCGTCGGGCAAACCTTATCATTCATGGTGTTCTCGAAAACACAAATGAAAATGACACCTGTCTTCGAACTGCTGTTGTAACCGATATATTCGAGAAAACATTGGGAGTGAAGTGCAAGTCCATAGCCCGCATTCACCGTCTTGGCCGCCAAGGTAGTCGTAGGCCTGTCATAGCTTACTTTCAAGATTATCAGGAGAAACAAGAAGTCTTAAAGAATTCAAATAAATTAAAGGGCTCCAATATTTATGTGCAAAATGATTATAGCCAGTGCACGCTGCGCAAGCGCCGCCTGCTTTGGGAAAGTGCAAAAGCTGAACGCGACAGCAGGAAACGGGTTACACTTATTCACGACAAAATCAAAATTGATGGCAAACTTTTTGTCTGGGATGAAGCCAAAAATGTGCGTGTAGCCCTTAACCCGCAAGCTACAGGTTCTGATTGGCCCGCTCGACAATGTGCGTCCAAAAGTCTGAGAGTGCTTAACGTAAACGCGCAAAGCCTATCAAATAAAGTTGACAAGCTCGAGTACCTTCTACTCACCTACGACCCTCACATTACAATAATCACAGAAACCTGGCTGCACGAAGGTATAAATGATTCAGTACTAATTCCTCCGAGATATCAAATCTTCAGACGTGACCGGCCATCAAGAGGTGGTGGTGTAGCAATAGTTCTCAAAGATTGTATTAGTGCTCGGCCCCTTCAACAAATTCATGAGCACGAAAGTTTATTCCTTAAGGTAAGCTGCTGGGGCCATTACTTCACCGTATGTGCCATCTACAGACCACCCTCTTCAACACACGAATATCTGTATAGACTATATGACCACTTGTTCACGTTTAAAAATGATCGTCTGATTCTCGCAGGTGATTTTAACTTGCCCAATGTTGACTGGCGCGTTCCATACTCTGGCTCTGATGTAACGACGTTAAAGCCTCTCGCTGACATTGCCTTGATGTGCGATCTTGTGCAGATTGTTAATGAGTGCACCAGAGAGGCTGGAAACACCCGTTCTACACTCGACCTAGTCTTTTTAAATTCCAATGTATGCAAATACACGGCCTCTATTGAAGATGGCATTTCCGACCATAAAGCAGTATTTTTATCCTTCGGTATTGGTGAAAACAAAGCACACCGACAAGAGACCAGACATGTCATTAAGGATTACTCGAAGGCGGATGACCAGGCCATTTTGGATTATCTGTGGTTCTTATGTGATAATCTTTCTGATGATGTGTCGATAGCCTGGAACCAAATAAAAACTGCGATACATTACTGCACTGATAAGTTTGTGCCAAGCAAACGGGTTAGGAAAAACCGAAATAACCCATGGATTACTAGAGATATTATACATTTGCACCGCAAGCTAAAACGAGCTAGAAAAAAGAAAAAAATACCCTGCAGACTTATCTCGTTGAAGGCCCAGCTTGCAACTCGGCTAAGCGAAGCTAAGGCAAGATACTTCAACCACTCGCTTCCTAACTTTTTGAAAACTAACCCGGATAGATTCTGGCGGTACTTGAGCGATGCGCACAAAACACCAACCGAGATATCAGTAAATGGTTGTATTGTTAACGATCCAGTCAAAATTGCAAACCAATTCAATCAGTATTTTCACTCAGTATTCACTCAGGGAGATCATGCTGACACAAACATTATTTCTCTGTCTACTATATCTGCCGATTTCATAACTGTCGAAGGTGTCCTTTCACTGTTACTGAATGTTAAGACTAAATCTTCCGACGGTCCCGACGGCATACCTAATGCATTTTTGCAACGTTACGCCGAACCTATCGCGCATGTCTTCACCCATATTTTCCGTCTTTCGCTTCATAATTCAATTCTTCCCGATGATTGGCGAACGGCACGTGTTATTCCCGTATTTAAAAAAGGTGATCGCCTAAATGTTGAAAACTACCAGCCAATTTCATTAACTTTTTATGTGAAATTATATCAAAGTAGTGCTATTCTAGGTGCTCTTTGTAACTTTCCTTTGGTTCACTAATTAATTGGTTGACTATTTCAGCATTTCTCCATTTATTACTTCTCCATCTTTTCTCTTCCGCCAAACTCAACGCCATAAATTCTGCCTTCTGGTAACCATTGAAATTCCAATGGTCACCAAAGTATCCAATGTGCTACACGTTAACGTGTAGTATACTGGCACATTTCTATAAACAAACGTCCCAAAGTTGTGCGTTCAGACGCTGCCGACAGAAACAGTGATTTTTCAATAACTTAGTTTGCTTGGCGAGTCGTCTCATATCGAAAGGAAGAGGAAACCAGCGAAAAAAATAAAACAAACGAAGAGAGTGATTGAGAACAACCATATATTCATAACGCTTTCGATTTCGCGTAAGCGTTAACCATTTCAGTCCGCCTCATTATTACTACACTACAGTGAAAATACAGTTCGCGTCCGCTGTGATCTCACCTCTACACATTCGCACCTGTCTCAGCACAGATTAAGCATAGAGTAATAAAAAAAACTTTTGCTTTCTCTATGGATAAAGTGCAACAGGGGCGTAGCCAGAAATCTTTTTGTTGGGCGTGGGCAAGAGGTGTTGAACTATGTGTGTTCGTGCGCCCGTTAGTATGAATATGCGTTTATATACATATCGATAATTTTCGGGTTGTTCGAACCTCTCTGATCCTACCTTGGCTACACTCATTATGTGCAAGAGTGTTACCACGCAAGTTTCTGCTAATATATAAGGTCGGCCGAATACCGCTGATGGGTCGCATCCCAAGAACTGCCCGTTTACTTCCTGTCCTGGGAAAGTCGGTGATTTGATCAATTAGGGCTGGCCCGTTGAGAGAAACACGTCACTACACTTTATTTCTATTTTCACATCAATTGCGAAGAGTATTTGTTTTATTTTTTCTTACTCGACCAATTTGGGAGAAAAAGAGCGTGCTGCTGTAAACTCGCACCCCCCCTCCCAATGGAGGGCCCTGAGCACGCACGCATACGAGTGCATAAAAAAAAATGCCCGAACCAAATGGGAGCACTTGAACTGCCACATTACAATTTTCAGGCTTTCTTGCTTTCTTATTCTTTTTTTTTCGTTTAATATATCAATGGCGTAATATCTGGTTACTTGCAGCAGAAAGAAACCCATTAACAAATTTATTTATTTATTTATTTATTTATTTATTTATTTAATTATTTGGGTATTTTAACAATATGCCCACGAAGGCAGCAAAAGGAGAGAGTGTCTCCTGACTTAGCCCGCTCTTCGTGCGGCACCTCGGGCAGGTACAGCAAAACGGTACATAGAAATATTCAAGATTATACATGCAAATTATAAATAAACGCGGAACACTAAAACAATCTGAAAAATATCGGTTAAATATTCAAACAAATATGTTCCTTAGCAATACACACAAAAGGCGTCATCAGCATTATTAATGTTGAAATACATACAATTGGAATGTATTATGAAAAACAATGATAAAAAACAATGAATACAATAAATATATTTTATACATTGCCAATCTGCATCACACACACAATATAGGTGGGTTTCATTATTACGTTCATATTTCACTTCTTAAATTCTGTAATGTTTGTCGTCTCCCTAGCGTATTCAATTACTTCACGAATGTTGTAGCACAGTAAAACCATTTGGTTATCAATTCATTGTATGTCATAGTTAGTCCGACACATCAGCCCCACCAACGCAACAGTACGGGTTAAACCCATTCGGGGGGTTTAAACAGAAAGAAACGATTTAAACTGTGCGCGGTATAGGTATGGCCCCTAAAAGATACTATTCTGGGGACCATAGTATAAGAAAACCGTGGCTTTGCTGACGCAAAAAGAAATCGTAGTTTTCTTGTGTTGAGGTTTATTTTCGCCAGCTCGAGGAATAATTATGTGTTTTGTTAATCATACTTATTCCTCAGATATTCATGCATAGCTTGTGTGTAACATATTACTGCTCGTTTCAGAACTACGTACGTTACGAACGGTCACTGGAGTTTGTAATTTGCACGTTAAAAAAAAGTGGTCAAAACTAGTACGATGTGCTCCCGTAGGGCACACTGCGGTTTTGGTTCGAAAACCGCCAGAATTTCGTTGCCCTCTTTTCATTTACCTCATTCACTGCGACTCTTTCGTAAGGTGGCCATATGACAGATAATTGGAATGCTGTTTGAATCACATAAACAGGATCAGTGAGGACACAAGTATGGGATACGTGCAAACAGTATCCCCCTCCCCGCCACGCCCTCAACCCCCAAAGCAAAATAGATATTGCACTACCCCTGATAAAGATGATGCGAAATCGCTTGGTCGCGCAGCGTAGCAGAGCGCTGTCTGCTACACTCCGCGACGCGATCGCAGCGCCACTTTTGTACCACCATGCTTAAGTTTGTGCTGCCATCTCTGAAGAACTACTATAAGCTTTATGTGAAACGTTTTCATAACTTTGTAAAACTATCACTTATTCTGATGCCGTTTGACCTCACTTATTTAACTAAAAAGTTATATTGTTACGTTTTCTTGTTTGAATCGTAACCAGTGTGTTTGATAAACACAAGAATTGATGGTGGACGCCATGTTGGACCTGGCTGGTCAATCGTGGAAAGTCGAGCCCCTTCCGTCAGCTGCCGCGACGGGCCAATCGCCAGCAGCAAGTGTAGACACACCTCCTGTTCGGTTACGCGCGTATGACAGCTTTGCAGTGACGTCAAGACCACACGTGACGCCTTACATTCGCCCGGTAATCTTCCCCGTCGCGGCCAAGCTACATCGAGCTTCAAAATGCACTAGCGAGGCTCTCCCGACTCCAGTGTACGATTACTTTAGCTGCCCGCATCTCGGCTGCCCGACCTGCGCTGCCCCGAATGCAAGCAATTTGTCGTGGTGCTCTTTGACGACAGCTTCCATCCGTAGGCCAACATGAGAATCACAGCTCGCCTACTTAAGGACATCGGGAAGATGTTGGACAAATACTCGCGCTTCCACCCGTCGCCGCTTTCCATCAAGCAGTTCATCGATTTCGGTGAGTATTAGCCCGCTATTTAAGGCGATGTAGGCTTCTGATGGGGGAATTTCCAGCAACTTGGAGCAGCTGATCCAGGTGATCAAGCTTCGCTGAGCAGCGGTGCTCCATGTTGGCACGCTAATTAGTTTCAGAGTTTCGTATCTCGTTCCATAGAGCAAGCTGGGCATCAAGTACGGAAAATTTGCATGTGTTTGCTTGTTGTAGTGAGGTAACACATTGCCCATAAGGCACTTCTCTCTCAGAACGCTCATACAGGCTGTGTCTTCTTGTTTTTCTGTTGGGACAACGCAGTAAATGTTGTGGCATCGTAGCACCTTCAATTATGTTTGTATACACAGCGTTCGCAGCGCATGGACGCGGCGTTGCTCTGATTCTCAGGTTACGCTCCATGATAGCTGGTATTCTGGTTCCGCTGTCGTCGATCGTATGTAGGGCACCACACAGGGACGATCAAACGGAGGCCGCTAGCTGCAGCAGTCTGATGCAACTCGTAGCGTAATCGCTCTACAGCGCGAGTGCGGCTGGAAGGGAAACACGCGCCGTATCAGGATTTCGCGAGCGTCATCCAATGCGTTTCCTTTGCAGAAATTGCCCCTGCTGTTTCCTTTTCCTTGTTTTTTTTTTCCTTGCATCACTTCAAAGAATAAACGAGCTACTTTTGCTGGGTGGTCGATACTGTTCCCGTGAACAAGTTGGAGTACACTCATGTGACGAATTAAGAGGTCAATTGCTGCTGTTATTTGAACACCTATCTCATGCATTGTTTGTAAACTAGCGTTAGTTTTTAACATTTACGCATCATCGTACACTCTGCAAACGACTTTAACGCTTCAGCTTGTTTCATGTTATTTTTTGCCCCGCCGTGGTGGTCTAGTGGTTAAGGTACTCGGCTGCTGACCCGCAGGTCGCGGGATTGAATCCCGGCTGCGGCGGCTGCATTTCCGATGGAGGCGGAAATGTTGTAGGCCCGTGTACTCAGACTTGGGTGCACGTTAAAGAACCCCAGGTGGTCGAAATTTCCGGAGCCCTCCACTACGGCGTCTCTCATAATCATATGGTGGTTTTGGGACGTTAAACACCACATATCAATCAAATCAATCAATCATGTTTCATGTTATTTTCATAAGTGTTGCCATTCTTCTAAACAACATTTATGCCAATTTATATAGTTTTTCATTATTTGCCTGTGTGTGTGTGTGTGTGTGTGTGTGTGTGTGTGTGTGTGTGTGTGTGTGTGTGTGTGTGTGTGTGTGTGTGTGTGTGTGTGTGAGAGAGAGAGAGAGAAAGCAGCTGCTGCTTTATGCTATAGTATTATATGTAATGCAACATGAAATGAACTCAAATATATTAAGTATAGTCACGCGCGTTTGTTCATTGTGCTTTTTTAGCCAATTATAGTTTTTTTAAAAATTGGTTCGTCTTTCTCGCATTGTCAATTCGGCATGGTAGCACGCTTATATTTTGCAATAAACGCAGAAATGTTGCGGACAAAATAAAAAAAAACTAATCTTACAAGTTCGTTTGATGTCAGGGATAAATAGATACTGGTTACAGCTATTGTGAAAAGTTCATACTGAGTGGATGCTTTCGACAGCTCGATACTATTCCCAGTTCTACCAATATACTTACGATCACCTCAACTTACGTGGGAAAGATATTACGGTAGTAGTTATTCAGTGCTTTAAAAAAAAAACAGATGCTTTAGACGAAAGCGCTGCTGACGTGATATGTGTGTTTAGGGGAGCTACGATGCGTCACCGCTCCAATCAGTATGAAACGTCATGTGGGCGCGCCATCATTAGACAGACAGAACATCTGCTCAGCTAGTGTTTGTTTACAGTGAAATGTCCTCCGTGTGTCCATCATATCTGACTCGCTTCCGTTCCGTTGCGCCCTCTATCCAGCCGGAGTGCGACTGCTTTATTGCCGTTGCACCTGTGTTATACAGCAGGCTCGTGTAGCACTGTGGAAGCAGCTTGTGGCCGCAGCAGCAGGCAGCCATCCGGTTTCCACCGGTCTGTTTTTTCCGTCGAGCAAACCGGCTGACCGGCACTTTCCGCCCTGCCTCTCCCTGCTGTAACGAGAAAGCCACTCGCACTGCTTCGCTTTTGCCGACTTCGCGATCTGAGCAAGTTCAAGTATTCTAGCTTATCTCTAGCGCATAACCGTTCAAGCTCTCTTTCGTTGAGTGTCGCACTTGACATATACGCAAATTGAGAGGCGTGTCTCTGCCGAGAAAAACAAGGTTGGAAAAAAGTATCAACCTCGGCACAGGTAATCTCAGAACGATAAGCTCGAGAGGCTCGGCGGGGTCGAAAGTGAGGAGAATGAAGCCTGTTATCAAAGGCTTGACCGAACTGTGCCAGCTACGGGGTGACGTAGCTTCCTACTGATGTTATATGACTCTGACTGCTCGGGAAAAGAATGCATAGACATAAGTAGAAAAAAATAAAAGCTTTTGTTTTCGTGATCTTGTCGGATCTGTGCGATTTGTTAATCCTTGAGATTGGGAAAAATTTGTTTTTAAAAATCGATGCACACACCTACGCTGCGTTGGCTGTCCTGCCGTCGCATTGCGTGCTAGCAAAAATAAAAAAAGAGCATAAAACTCGACTGGCGTAAAATATTACAGCTTGTATTGTTGAAATGATCATGTTGGAGTTTTAAGAAAAATAGTGTTCTGTAAGTACGGTGGTTGGGGGGGGGGGGCGAACAACAATTAAGAGAGTTGTCGTTGCCTATTTATATATGTACTAGGTTACAAGTATTCTTACTAACCTGCTCATACGTTGCACATACAAAACAAAAACCCCAAGAACCGAGACCGCGCTTTTGTAGTCCGAACTTTCCTTTTTCAATAAAAGTGACAGCAAGCCCGTCAAGTTCGTCGGTCGACGACATATGCGACCCTGAGAGACTGCCTTTTCGTAACAGCGTGACATTCGTCGAGATTCGTTACTCAATCATGATGCCTTCAGCGCGTAAACAGAGTGCCGAGCGGCGTGCGAAGGCGACACGTGGGCGCGCATGCGTAGAGTTTACAAACAAACTGGCTCCTCCGACCGGTGACCTTGAGCGAACCGGGTCGGTCGTGTCGGTCGCTGTGGCAACTTCCTGTTCGCCGCCGCATCCGTCGTGCTTGCTTCCAGGATCGTCTGTACGTCAACAAAGTGTCCGTTTCTTTCTCCGTGACCGAAAAGCGAGGCTCGCCGGAGCCGTGAAGAAAAAAAAAAAAGAAAAATGCGGAGTTGTAGTAGAACGTAGACGTGTGCAGGGCTCTCCATTGAGTGGCAGAGGGGGTGGTTCAGACTTGACGCCCTCCTACCCCATTCCTCCCTTTCCCTGAAATACAGAAGCTCCACAATTGATACGAAGGCGAGGAGAATGCGATGACTATAGCTTCTCGCAAAGGCTTGCGATTGGTTTCAAGCTTTCCGGCCACCCGTCCTATCTGTTCTCTTCGTTTCCACCTTTACTCCCAGGGTAAAAGATCCAAGTTAACAGATTTTCGTATGGCATTATCGTAAAAAAAAAAAAAGAAAAACGAAGCCGCTCCTCTCCTTTGCTCGCGTACGCCTATGTAGTAGCATATATAGTTATAAAATGCTCGCCACAATTTCACTTCGCGTTGGATACGCTTTTCTATCTGTTTTCTTGCCCATACCTGCATCCGTGCTTTCGCTTTCAGGCCCGCTTTTCCGGTGAACGCGCTTACTGTTATGCCTAGTTCACACTGAAACATCCGCTTTCTAGAGCGACCGAAATTCCCCTGCCGCCGAAACGCCGAATATGCCATTCATCATGGGGCGAATGCTGGACGGATGCGCTGTCACCCGGTCGTTGTCACTTCTCGCAAACGCTACTACGCTATCCGGTGGTGTACAGTTCGACAATTCTCGTACGCAAGAAGCAAGAAAATACAGTACTGCTTACTTTGCTGGCAAGGGGCTGTCTTGTAATGCACGAAGAGCAGAAAAACCACCGACGCCAGCGGCGTTGGTGGGTTCGTTCTGCTCTGCAAGACCGCAACAAGCTCGGTCACCTCTTCCACGAAATACGGACGCGAAGTAGGCACAGAGTAGGTTAAACTCCCGTTGGTTACAACATTCAGTTACGTGCACTGCGACACAACAGGTGAGTAGGGCTTGGCCACCATTTTTCAAAATTCCTTGACTAGCCCTCCTATTGGTCCGCGGTGACCGATTCGGCGGCAGACGCCGCAAAAATCGGTCCGAGAGCGATCGGCGCGGAGAGGGCCCTTTCGGCGGATCTCGCCGCCGCCGAACCGGATTCGGAGCACTTTCGGCGGCCGGAATGCTCACTGTGAACGCGGCCTTACACGTGAACTATCCTACATAGACGTTTCCAGACTTTCCCGAGTAGTGAGAAAAAAGGATGTGAAGTATGTGTACAAGGTACAAGCTCGTTTCCGCGTATTCGGTGAATGGCGTTGTGGACGATATGCAGGTGGCATGCAGCGGGCGAAAGAGGGGGACGATTGTATTGGAGATATTCACGTGACTTCATCCACACGGGGTGGTAGCGCAACAGTCGCCTCACCAGTGGTCTCGCGCACGAAAACCATCGTGGTGTTATGTTTGTATCTTTTCCAAGAAAGCGGGTTAGTGAGGTGCAGTGCGGCCAAAGATAACGCTGTCATATGCTGGGTCACTGACAGAACACGGTTATGGCGGCGCACTTGATGGCACCGCCAGCTGGCTGGAAGAGCTCAGTTGCAGTGCAGATAAAAACGGCTAATTATGACTGTTTGCACGCTCTGTGCGACTCTCATAATAGGTAACACGGTTAATAAATGTTCTCCTTAACGTGGCATGAAACGCTATAAATGACTCGTACCATAACGTCGTGACACACGCCACCAAGTTATGCATGTACAGTGCTAAGTTTTGGTTCGATGATTATCATTGCCCACAATACCCATATTATGATATTTTATTCGGAGTCCTCCAGGACCTGATCCTCATGCCTCATCATATTGTTTGGGCACTTAAAATCATCAAAAATGTTGTTAAGAGGCTTGTATGGCCTTCTCGCTACAGGTCGTTATTACAAGCGTTCGCAGTGAACCTGCAAGTTCATTGGAGTTGCCGTAACGCAAATTCTTGAGTCAAGCAATGAAAATAACCGAAACCACCCCTTTTGCATCCGTTTGTGTTTTGCGCTAATTTCTCTGCTTGCCTGTTGTGAGGTGTATGTTTATACACGTGGAAAATGTACTGCGTTCGTTTTACTTTCCAGTCCTATACTTTCACTCATATTGTACACTCGCATTCCGTGGTTTGAGAGAGTCTAGTGTTAATTAATAAATGTTGACACACGGCTACAGTTTAATCACAGACCGTTCCCAACGTGGCAGCAAACAGGCCTTTAGAACATTCATGGTCACTCGTGACGCAATCGGCCTCTCTCTATTACACTTGTCTGCAAATTTCTCAGCACGTCTCAAGCTCCCTGGATGCAACTCCTGAGATAAGATAGCCAGCCAGCTAGGCAAGCGACATGCATCATCATCATCTCTATCGCTATCGTCCTCATGCATGCAGTAATGGCTAAGCACTGCGAAATTCTCGAGGACTCTTTCTCTTATCGTGCTTCTTCAGCTCCGCACCGCAGAAGCGCACGTTATCGGCTTCGGCAACATCATACGTGCTGTCGTAACTTCGGACGCCCATTCGTCATGGTATTATCGACGCATAATCATCTATCTTGTTTAAATTGTCCTACTGCAGTCGTTTAACTGAAAGACGCGCTGTCTGTGTGTCTGTGTGTACGCGTTTCTTCATTTTCCTTTCTTACGTGGCTTAGTATAACGATGCGACCAACTGTACACAAGCAAAACAAGGAAAACATCGCACTGAGTGTAGAGAATGGAGAAAACATTTGGCAGTGGTTCTGTCAAGTTAAAGACCGTCTGTCTTTTTTTTCTTTTTTGAACACTGTTGTGCAGATGAACACGCTTAGCGCCTGTTGCCGCAGTCGTGGGACTCGTTTTGTTCCGAATGTATGCAGCCTACCTAGTAGACACGCGCTTGCTATACGTGGTGTAACGATACAAACGTCATCGCTTGTTTAGACCAATAAGCTTTAAATGTTTCCTGTTCTTGTAGTGTTATCGGACGATTTCTTCCGATTTGTCAATTGATTCTTCGGTTCTTCCTTTATTATTAAACCGACCCAAACTAAACGTAACCTCATCTTTTTAACGGAACTGTCTAAGCCAGCCTTAATTCGTCGCAAATGCACCCGAAATTAGGGTACCCCGGGGTGAGAGAGAGCAACAGGGACAGAGGAGGCGTTAAAAGAAAGAGACAACAAAGGGGATAAACACACCGATAGATAGAAAGGCAGAGAAAGACATATACATATGGACACTGAAAGAAACAGATGAAAAAAAAAGAAAAAGGATATAAATGAGAAAACAATCAGATAAAAAAATACGACGAACACACGGAAAGAAATTTAAAAAAGAGAGAAACAAGAAACGCTGCGCAGCCCCGCTCTTCCTTCAGGCTTGTCACCGTTATGATGCGAAACTGGCATTTTTTTTGTTTATTTGACGTGCCGCTTTTTTATTTGACTTACCTCGTTAATCAAGCGAGAGCACGCGGTGAATTGTATTTCTTTTTGTTTTCGCTGAAATCCCGATCAAGTCGGGCACAACCCATGCACTCGTTCGCTGGAAAGTGTTTGTCCACATGGGGCTTTGTCCACATGGAGCTTTGGCCGATCTCAAGCGCGCGCTTTGGATGGCTGCACGTGCTTCGCTACACTTCCATATGCTATCTATCGGCAATGCTTTCGTGGCTGCTTACCGTCGTGAAGGAGAATATAGTCAGTATTGAGGGTCGCGTGATTGACCCTGATACCGCTCGCTCCGCAGTGTCTATTCTTCTATAGGAGTTTGCAACATGTATAAAGGGACATTCGAAGACGTGCTGACAGGGTGCTGTGGGGATTTAAAAATAAAAAATAAAGGTTAGTCGACGCCTGAATTACTAGGCTGAAATAGAATGAAGCCAAGCATGGTGTTATAACCGTAGCATTTAGGCAATACTCGTATTAGCACTCAACACTATAGGGTTAACCAGCACTATAGCCAATCAGTGCTAGCGAGGGCTGGCAGAACGCTAGCAAATACGGTATATTTGAACTCTCGTGCTCAAAGGCGTGCGCAGGGTCCCCTTCAAGAGGGGAGGAGTCGTCTAGCGCCCCCCCCCCCTTCCCTATTATATAGTATGAGGCTTACTTTGCGCCCCCCTCACCCCCCTTCCTTCCGTGCACACGCTCCGTTAGACTGCATTATATATATATATATATATATATATATATATATATATATATATATATATATATATATATATATATATATTACTGGATCGGCCCATAGGTTTTGTCCGCGTTCGCATATTGCCGTGCTGTAAAAGAATGTGCGTGAAAAAGGCCAGTGATGTTAGTGTTGAAAACACACATACTGTCTTTCTATCTCATTGCCTCGTAAACTTCGTAATGGTGTTTTTACACTCCGTTCACAAACAGCCTTTTGACGTCACTGATGTCAGTGTTCTTGACTTCACGCTATAGCTCTTGTGAAAGTGAACCGGTACGACTGCATACCAGTAACAATGAACGCATTGTATTTCGTGCGAATAACGAGCTGAACTGAAGTGAACCGTATAGGCCAACAGACACATTCTGTCTCGTCGGAATGTATCCTCCTACGCGCTTTTCGTCGCGGCCTCATCCATCATTACCCAGTGAAGCCTTCAGTGTCATTTTTCTTCATTCCGTTACCTTCGCGTTTTTTGCCAATTCCTCTCTAGACAGCCGGCTCGGCAGTGCTAGCTTATACAATTAAAAGCTTGCTGGCCGGCTGGCAGCGGTTCAAAACGTGTCCCCGCTGTCTGTTCGCGATAAGCGCCGCGCCAGACAGCGTCACGTTAAGCTCTTGCAAAAGCAACGCTGTCGCCTGTCGTTGCCAGGGTTAATGCTACACGCTTTGAGGTACGACGCCCACAATGCGGGAAAGGGCGGAGCGCCCTTTCAAACCGTCGGTATTCGACGCGTGGTTGCAATTGTGACGCCGCAGATTTTTTTTTTTTTTTTTTTTTTTTGCACGAAGCTATTAAGTTTCATGGTCGGCGTCTGTGCGCATATCATTTCCCTGGAAACTTGCTGTCGGCGCGCATACCTCGAAACTTGCGATGAAGCTAAATTCACGTTGAGCGCGTAAACGTCAAACATCCAATGTGCAGTGTAGATTTCGCCATCTACAGTTAAGCACTGAGTGAGGAGGAAACGGAAGTTCGCATTTTTTTTTTCGTGGAACCCGTGCTCTATAGAAACTTGAGTGACGGAGAATACGTTTAGCGCCTATGCTGCAGCCCTGCTTAATTGTTTAAGGGGTGAATTCGTGTGTCACACTTCATGCGCATGCGTAATCCACTCGCGTAGAACGCTATGCACTGACGTTAATTTATTTGTTGTGCTGTGGAGCCGCAGGTGTTTCTGAGCCCGCGTACGGAGCATATGTCTAAATGTACGTTAAAAAAAATAAACAATAAAGATAGCGTGTCGTGAAGTTTCAGTGAGCCTTGAGTCCCCATTATCTCCCTCCCTCCGTCCTTCCCATGTGTATTTCTTTCTGTTTTGTTTTTTTATGATTCATTTTTGTGCTGTCCAACATATTTCATGGCATTGATGTTCTGCAATGTTGTTTTAGTAGGCGTAGCAGCCGGTGGGGGGGCCCTGAGATTTTCGACAGTGGTCACTCTTGGCTACACGCTGGTGAAACCAACTATTAAGGCGTAGTTTTCCATCACAACAGTAATCACTTAAATATATTCTTACAGGAGAATGAAGTTATTAGGAGGCTATGCTCCAACATTATTAAATTTTGCCTACATTTCCGCTGTGATGATTTTTTTTCTTGTAGGCTTATATATATATATATATATATATATATATATATATATATATATATATATATATATATATATATATATATATATATATATATATATATATATATGTGTGTGTGTGTGTGTGTGTGTAGAGAGAGAGAGAGAGAGACGAGCGAGTGAAGTAGGCTTGCCCCCCCCCCCCTCTCGTGAAATAGTTGGTACGCCACTGGTTGTTTTGCACGTGTAAAACCACTCCAGCCTGAGCATGAAATTTCCGTTTTGGGCAGAAATGTGTTATCCGCACCATATTAAAACGACCGCAATGTAAAGTGGTAAGTTTGGATTATTAACCTCTTCGCAATAGACGCTGCTGAGACGCAACCGGGCACTATCGTGGTACAGGAAGAGTGATTCGCCAGTGTTTGTGTGCTCTCGCTCCTTGTCGGCTTTCTTATCGGCGTGCCGCACATCGCCCGGTGTGGAAGGTCGCACGCGCCTCCAACGTCGGCAGTCGTGCGATAACGTGCGCGGTCATCTCCGGTTTCGCTTATCTCGCGTCGTGCACTGTTACGGCTGCGAAGGTCAAAAAAAGGCGTTCTTACCGTATTACAATAACGTTTAATAGTAGTTGCAGCAGCTGTTGGTGATTTATTATAAAAACGACCTTAGCCCGGCCCATTAATCTGCCGTACAATTAGTAAAGTATTTGCATCCATCCATCCATCCATCCATCCATCCATCCATCCATCCATCCATCCATCCATCCATCCATCCATTCACCCATCCATCCATCCATCCATCCATCCATCCATCCATCCATCCATCCATCCATCCATCCATCCATCCATCCATCCATCCATCCATCCATCCATCCACCCATTTTGAAACCATAATATACGGCTATGAGAGACGCCGTAGTTCTGGGCTCCGGAAGTTTCGCCTATCTAGGGTTCTGTACCACGCACGCAAGTCGAAGCACATGCGCACACGGGCATTTTGCCACCATTTTAATGGGGCTGCTGAGGCCGGGATTCGATCCCGCGACCTTCGAGTCAGCACTCGAACAACTAAAAATGGTGGGTGAGATACGGTATACTAAACTTTCACACGTCTCTCGCTACATGGAATAACAAATGCACTATCAATTTCACTTCTCCATGACACTTTTCTATACGACAACACCCAACCGACAAAGAGCCACGTGTGCGTCGAAGCACGAGCTCTTTTAATCCTCAATCAAGTAGCCGACCAGCCGGCTGCCTATGTTCGTCAGGCATTGTCCCTGCTAGCCGGAGGATGAGACGTCGTGTCGCCACGACGCCGTAAACCGTCCGAGTGAGGACAACAAACAGCATCTTCCTTGGAAGACACCGTGGCGGCCGCCGCAAATCGCCCCGCTAATTGAGCGAACAAATCGGCGGACCCTTTGATGTATGCTGTCAGGAGCTTGGGACTTCTCGACTAGCGGCACACACACGACGAGGAAGAGCACCGCTGGCGCCACCTTGCAGTGCAGTGATCACGACTCAATATTAGACGTTCACGTGGGCCGTGCATGCTCGTCCCCCTCACCTGTTGTGTGTGTGTGATTGGTGTTCCACTCGGAGAGGAGGAGCCCGACAGGGCTTAAAACGATGCCGCCGAGTGTTGGACGTCGCTCTGAACCATGTAACGTTTCAACCACCACGCTCGTGGTTTGTGAAACCACTAACCTTTCTTTGCTGTAAATAAGTGTAAATAGTGTCATAAACCTGTTTGTTTTCGTATCCTCTTCTTGTCAGCGTTCGTTTCCTCCACCCGGTTACACCACGCTACCACAAGAGACCGGGTAGACCCCCATTCGCAACAACTGGTGGCAGCGGTGGGATGCCATCAGCAACTTCCTCCTTCCGACCCTTAACAGTATATGCAGCAGTGCTAACGCCATCGGCACCGGCCACGGTGGTTTAGTGTTAATGCTCTCTGTAACACTCAAAGGTCGCAAGATAGAATTCCGGCCTCTGGAGGGGACACGCGAGCCCCGTATATTTGGATTTAGATGCAGGTCGAAAGGGCCCCAGGTGGTCGAAATTTCCGGAGCACCTCACTATGCGGTGCCCCTCATTATCATATCGTGGTTTTGTTTCTTTAAAACCCAGCAGCGATTATTAACGACATCCGCAGGGCCATCTTTTGGCGGAGTGCCGTTGTAGCGCATGGCCACTGCAGGAATACACACGTGAGGCGCTGTCTCCTACATTCACGCATACGTCACGTGTGTACCCTTGTTGTGCGTTTTGTTTCAATCGTGCGTGCACGTTCCTGTAGAACCACTTATGAATACTTCGCATCGTAGAAGTATATATATGAGTCTTCGTTATCATCATCATCATCAGCGTGACTACGCCCACTCCGAAGCATCTCCCGTGTATCCTTTATAGTGTGTCATCATCAGCCTGACTACGCCCACTGCAGGACAAATGCATCTCCCATGTTCCACCAGTCAACTCGGTTCTGTTCTTGCTGCTGCCCCTTATATACCCGCAAACTTCCTAATCTAATCTTCCCATCTAACTTTCTGTCTCCACCTCACCCGCTTGCCTTCTCATGGAATCCAGTTTGTGATCCTTAATGACCAGCGGTTATCTTGCCTTCGCGCTGCGTGCCCTGCCCATTACCATTTCTTCTTCTTCGTTTCGACGATATGATGTCCCTAACACATGATTGTTCCCTGGCCCTCTCTGATCCTTTCTGGTTCCTTAGGTTTACACCTTAGGGTTGTAATTTATATATCTGAGTCATTTACAGACTAACTATGCAGCGTAAGCGGGTAACGCAAAAGTATTGTTTATAGGATGTCCGTCCTTAAAAGCATTGCGGTAAACATCGACGTGGTGCTGAAATATACCGTATAGTTCAGTAAAGTGAGCTCGGTACGTGCTTCGATGTCAGTAATGATGGTAGGGTGCGCATACTTTACTACGCTCTGAAATATATCAATAAATAGTGATGACTAACTACTGTACCAAACTTTACACAAGCTTGCCACGTGATAACTCGCAGATCTCTCTACAGGCGAAGCATCTTCATGGATACAATGGTTATTACGTGTGCGGGACTTGCATCCTATGTATACGACACGAGCAGGCGTACGACGTGATGACACCGCCTTTACATACAATTGTAAAAAGCGATTCTATAGCCGCAGGCAATCGCCATTATAGGTATACATGCAGCTCGTCGCGCGCACCCTTGGCAGTTCGTTCACTCGCGTGAACCATTTACTTTCACGAGTCTTTGAAATGTCTTATACGCGAAGCATCATATATCATTTGCGAATGTATATACGCTTGTCGCTTCGGCAATCGTCTTCTCTGCCGCATAAAAACGGCGGCGGACGCAGTGGGTATATACTGCTGTCTTTAATGACATACGCTGGCAAAGCACTGCTTCTCGTGAACTACTTTTTTAACATTGTTTTATTTGTACCCTTTGATCTTTACGACGAAGCGACTGCGCTCCTTTGCGGGTGTTATCAGTAACGCGCGACAGACGGCGACTTCCCGCAGAGACGATATCTTGGCGTCCTGTTACTGTGGCACGTATACGCACTGCCTCGGGCTGCCGCAGGCATGTGTGTGGTATACATTCACGAGACACTGCAGCCAGCGCTCTCCTGCGAGCCGTTTATTTCCTTCTCACTTTCCCGTCTCGTTTTCATCCTCTCCAGCTGTCCTGAGTTGTCAGGTGCTGTTGTCTGTATACAGTCAAGGCTGTATAACGCCCCGTGCAGCTGGGCGAAAACCTGTTTTGAGGTGCATTGCCGCGTCTTTCGTAAGTGAGGAATTGAGGAATCGCAGGAATCGCTCATTATGTCTGTCTACTTTTGTCTGTATGGTCGCTGCGTCGCTGTATTCGCCCTTGGCAACGTCGGCCAACTTTGATCAAATGTGTGTCACGTGTGCTTCGTAGTTAGCTCGACCTGGTCTCGTTTGTACGCCTTTTCGGCTTACGTGGCAGCGGAGACAGCTGAAGACTTTCAAAAGTCAAAACGCCCGCTGTGGCAGTGGCAAAGCTCTGTCGCACCAAGAGAGAGTGATCATTACGAAAGCGACTCTTCTGAAAGCAGCTCGCGCGATTTGGAGATGTTAGACAATGTTCACGCCATGAAGCGTTCCTCATCTACCGTGGCATACGGGCGAGGAGGGTAGAGGGGTATCCCCGCATATGTGATCAACCGTACGTGGCCAGAGTGTGTGATTGGTCAGAGTGACCTATCGCACACAAAATCGCGACGTTGTTCGTGTATACAGAAGTTAGCAGTGATTGGTGAAATAAAGTAAGCATTAAACACGATTCAAAGTGCCTAAACGAAACCGCCTCTTTTATAGTGCTGATGTCGCTCCAATTTGCCTCCTTTGATCACTCTGTCCGTTTGGTGCGTATTGTGTAATTGTGCAATATTGTGTAAAAGGATTGTGTAATTACATGGCACTCTAATAATATATTGAGCGCCAAGTGTCACTGCTTGTGACTGCTTTCACTGTCGGTCGGATCTGCAACTTGTTTGTGTGCCAGCCTGATCGCCTATACGGGAGAAGCCATACGAAAAAGTCTCGCTGAGCACATAATGCTTTGCGCATCTATTCGCTTTGCCTCCCGTGAAATCGTGACAACGCTGTCAGCAAAGTATATATGGTAGCAGCCGACGCACTCGCCGAAAGCGAACCGGGAAAGGTAGCAGTGCCCCTCCTCGAAGGAAACTGTTGCGCATTACCTGTTCCTATGCGCCTACGCCTATACCATGCCGCAATTCTCCTTTGCTGCAGGGTCGTTCACGTAATCGGAAAAAAAAGACGGATAAGATGGGATGCAATAACTTTGCAAGCCACTGTAAAGTCGCATAAGCTTCCGGGACGTTTTGGAACGTAACGGAACGTAAACATTTACGAGCACTCCTTTCAGTGCTCAATGCAAAGTTTGTGTTAAAAGCAGAAAAAAAAACGTGTGCGTCTTGTGGAGGAAGTGATAACCGTTGCGGTTTCACTAACCTATCACTTAATCGTTTAATAGAAGACAGACGTAAAAGAGGGGCCAATACTGACTGTCGCACAATTTCGATATCGATCTTGAGGCGCTCCTGTTACAAAGTTGTGTGATAATCAGGACTCATGGCGCACGTTTTAGGTCTTGATTTGATTGATATGTGAGGATTAACGTCCCAAAATCACCATATATGATTATTAGAGACGCCGTAGCGGAGGGCGTCGGAAATTTTGACCACCTGGGGGTGCTTTAACGTCACGTTTTAGGTCTGTTTTTCGTTACGCGCAAGCGAAATCCGCTCCCCTATAACTATACCGCTACAGGATTCATTGATTTATATGTGGGGTTTAACGTCCCAAAACCACCGTATGATTATGAGAGACGCCGTAGTGGAAGGCTCCGGAAATTTCAACCACCTGGGGTTCTTTAACATGCACCCAAATCTGAGCACACGGGCATACAACATTTCCGCCTCCATCGGAAATGCAGGCGGCGCAGCCGGGATTCGATCCCGCGACCTGTGGGTCGGCAGCCGAGTACCTTAACCACTAGACCACCGCGGCAAGGCGCCACAGGATTCACGTATTACGAATCATGCTTCTTTAGCATCGCTTAGATTCGATACATCTTAACGGAATGGCATTATTCGGATTCATTTGACTGTGTTTAGACAGACTCGCTATCTCTTAGGACAGGAATGGCACGGTTCTTACAAGAGACGGCTATCTTTATTACTGCACGCACGCGTTTGGATAGGGACTCTTTTCTTTTTCCCCTGGACGTCTGAGCATCCCACTGCGAAGTGCATGCGTGATACGAAATTGTTTGCCATATATAGGTCGAGAAAAACTGCGCTGAAGGATTTGCGAATGCTATAGGATCATCTTTCCTCGCGATGATAAAACCGTGAACGGATCGCTTTAGCCTCGCTGTGCACCAAAACTGTTAATATAGGCAATAATGAGGACATATTGTAACGGTAGGATGAGAACGACGAAGAAGACAAAGAGGAGGACGATGTTGTCAGATCTGTGAGCCAACTGGGCGCCATCTTGTCCACCACCGAGTTTATTCCTCGTTTTATAAAGTAAAGTTATTCTCCCGTAACATCATTGGTGGAGGTGCGGGGTACTCACTTCACGCAAAACGGAGCTTCGTAGCGGGCGCCTAGTGGTCTCCCCCATGGCGACTGCAGTCAACAATGCCGACCCTTCCCCCGACTACCGTGCCTTCTCCAACTACGTCCGTGCTTTCTCCAACTGGACCGTCAACCCTCATCTTGGAGCCTCCGAGAGATCCAGGTACCTTTTCTGGCACTGATGGCATTGACGTAGAAGCCTGGCTGAAGTCATACGAACGAGTGGGTGTACGTATGCGATGGGATCCAACGCTCATGCTGGCCAACGTGATTTTTTATCTCAGAGGTACCGCAAAGGTCTGGTACGAGACGCACGAGGAAGAACTGACTAGCTGGGAGTTATGCAAGCAAAAGCTCCGGGAGCTATTTGGCAGGCCTGTGGGAAGTCAACGCGCCGCCCAAAACGAGCTCGCACGTCGAGTTCAGACGTGCACCGAATCATACCTCACGTACATTCAGGACGTGCTCGCTTTGTGCCGCAAGGTAGACTCGCAGATGTCCGAAGCCGATAAGGTTGGCCATATTATTAAGGGCATAGCAGATGACGCCTTTCACCTTCTTGTGTTCAAGAATTCATCTACGGTCCACGACATTATTTCTGAATGCCGGCGCTTTGAAGAAGCGAAGAGCCGCCGTGTTCTCCACCAGTTTGCCCGGCTTCCAAACACGGCTGCAACATCCACATGCGAAGACCCTCGCCTGCCTTCTACGGAAAGTCCCGGTGACGTTGTCCGTATTGTCCGTCGGGAAATAGAAGCCGCAGCTCCACTCGTGTCAGCCTCCCCCAACTCCGAAAGCTATCACGCCACCGTCTCTCTCATACAGACCGTCGTGAGGCAAGAACTGGCCAACGCCGGCTTAAACGTCTGCTCCATTCATCGTCCAGACTACGCCACACCAAATCCACCCGTGACTGTTCCGCCCAACCGACGTTTTTCTGCCAGCCCACATTATCGCGACCCGGCGGTATGGCGCACCCCAGACGACCGGCCGATATGCTTCAATTGCGGTCGTGTAGGCCACATTTCGCGTCACTGCCGTGCTTGGTCCAGCTCTGCTCCGCCCCATCGCCCACCTGTCTGGAATTCACGCTCATCACCGAAAACAGAGCCGCTAACGCCTGAGAATTCCTCGCGCCCCCGATCCAGCCGCTCCCCTTCGCCACAACGCCGTTTCTCCCGCTCGCCCCCATCTCGCCGATCGCCGTCCCCAAGCTCGTTCCGGCGTTCACCTCCGGAAAACTGACGGGAGCAGCTCTTGGAGGTGATGCTGCAATACCGACCCGATGCCAAAATCCTCTACTGACCTTGCCCGCACATCAGAACCTTATCAATGTTGACGTCGACGGTGTACCTACTACAGCCCTCATTGACACTGGCGCACACGTGTCTATCATGAACGCTGACCTTAGAGCACGGCTGAAGAAAGTCCTTACTCCTGGCCCAACTCCTGTGGTCCGAACGGCCGATGGTGGAAAAGTCGCCGTAATTGGTGTGTGCTCAGCTCGCGTCAGCGTCGCCGGACACCACACATCAGTTCTGTTTTATGTTTTAGAACACTGCCCTAATGACATAATTTTGGGCCAAGACTTTTTGTCTGAACATTCGGCCTTGATAGACTGCTCTGCCGGTATAGTGCAACTCGCTCTACCTAATGTTGTTGATCCTCCAAGTTGCCCTCCAAGTCGGCTTTGTTCTACAGAACACCTGCGTCTCCCTCAACGAACAGTAGCTTACATAGGCGTCTCCCCTGTTCCACCTGTCCCAGACGGTGTTTATATTGTGTCCCCCAATGTTGACGTCCTGCTTTCGCACAACGTTGCGTTTCCTCACACCGTCATCACTATTACGGCCAATGCATCCTGCCTACCCTTAGTGAATTTTTCACTATGTACACAAGTCCTCCCTCGTGGTATATCTCTAGCCGAGATCGTGCCGGCGGCAGAGTGCCATATTTGCACTCTAAGTTATGACAGCATCCCGAGTGCCGAAAAAACTTCGTCTACTCCTCCATCAGACCAAAGTGTGTTAACCAAGATGATTGCCCCCGACTTGCCAAAAGAACAAGCTAACGACCTGCGTTCCCTGCTTGCATCTTTTTGGGACATCTTCGACCTTGGCGACCGCCCACTCGGCCAGACGTCCGTTGTTAAGCACCGGATTGATACAGGCGATACGAGTCCCATCCATCGGAGACCCTACCGTGTTTCCCATGCAGAGCGGCGCATCATCCAACAGGAGGTCGACAAAATGCTTTCTCGGAATATCATCGAGCCTTCATGCAGTCCCTGGGCGTCCCCTGTTGTACTTGTAAAGAAGAAGGACAACAGCTGGAGATTTTGCGTCGATTATCGCCATTTAAACAAAATAACGAAGAAGGACGTCTACCCTTTACCACGCATAGACGATGCCCTGGATTGCCTTCACGGCGCAAAATATTTTTCCTCCATTGACCTCCGCTCTGGGTACTGGCAGATTGCCGTTGATGACATGGACCGTGAGAAGACGGCGTTTATCACTCCCGACGGCCTTTACGAGTTTAAAGTGATGCCATTCGGTTTATGTAATGCGCCCGCCACATTCGAACGTATGATGGACGCTCTGTTGCACGGCTTCAAGTGGTCCATCTGCCTGTGCTACCTGGACGACGTTATCGTTTTTTCGCCTTCTTTTGCGACGCACCTTGAAAGGCTATCGAAAATCTTATCTGTCTTTCGTAAGGCGGGCCTGCAACTCAATTCGGCAAAGTGCCACTTCGGCCGTCGTGAAATTTCTGTCCTCGGACACCTCGTTGATTCCGTGGGGGTTCGCCCTGATCAAGATAAAATACGCGCAGTAAGAGATTTCCCTGTACCAACCTGTACCAAAGACGTTCGCAGTTTCGTTGGCCTCTGTTCTTACTTCCGCCGCTTTGTTAAAAACTTCGCCGACGTAGCACGCCCTCTCACTCAACTTCTCAAAAAAGACGCTGGCTTCATCTGGGGCCCTGAGCAAGCAGATGCGTTTCAAAATCTAGTGTGTCTGCTTACGTCTCCGCCTATCCTCGCCCACTTTGATATTTCATCTCCAACAGAAGTTCGTACAGACGCAAGTGGCTATGGCATCGGTGCAGTCCTCGCCCAGAAACAACAAGGACGAGACCGTGTTGTTGCTTATGCCAGCCGTCTTCTTTCGCCTGCTGAAAGAAAATATTCAATAACCGAACGGGAATGTTTGGCACTTGTTTGGGCAGTCGGTAAATTTCGTCCCTATTTGTACGGCCGGCCATTCACAGTAATCACAGATCACCACGCCTTGTGCTGGCTTTCCTCCCTTAAAGACCCTTCAGGCCGTCTTGGCCGTTGGGCGCTGCGCCTTCAAGAATTTGATTACTCAGTCCTGTATAAAACCGGCCGCCTGCATCAAGATGCGGACTGCTTGTCCCGGTATCCTGTCGACCCTCCAGACGGCGACTCCTCTAAAACCACCCTTCCTATCGACGTTTTCTCTCTATCCGCGTTTCATGACATTGGAATCGAGCAGCGACGAGATACTTTCTTGGACGGTATTATCCGAAGGCTCACATCGGTGAGGCCCGACCCTTCCCTTCGAATGTTTGAAATACATGATGGTGTATTGTACCGTTGCAATATGCGTCCTGACGGCCCCGAAAGACTACTCGTCGTTCCCATTCAATTGCGTCACACTGTTCTCGCCCAGCTTCATGATGCACCTACAGCGGGTCACCTCGGCGTGTCACGGACCTACGACAGAGTTCGCCGGCGCTTCTTCTGGCCTGGCATGTACCGCGACGTCTGCCGTTATATTGCAGCCTGCGACCCTTGTCAACGACGGAAAAAACCAAATGCCCCTCCGGCCGGACGTCTTCAGCCACTGCACATCCCACAAGACCCATTCTACCGTGTTGGCGTGGACCTGCTTGGCCCTTTTCCTACGTCAGCTGCGGGTAATCGGTGGATTGCAGTAGCAACCGATTATGCTACCCGATACGCGATCACACGGGCCCTTCCAACCAGCTGTGCAACTGACGTGGCCGATTTCCTTTTGGAGGACGTCATCTTACATCATGGCGCCCCTCGACAACTCCTTACCGACCGAGGCAGCTACTTCCTTTCCAAAGTGGTTGATGACCTCCTCCGCTCCTGCGCCACTAAACACAAGCTCTCGACTGCTTACCATCCACAAACAAATGGTCTAACGGAGCGCCTCAATCGCACTCTCACCGACATGCTCTCCATGTATGTCTCCGCCGATCACCGCGACTGGGACACTACGTTACCGTTTGTAACATTCGCGTACAATTCTTCCAGACACGACACCGCTGGGTTCTCTCCTTTTTTTCTGTTGTTCGGCCGTGACCCTGCGCTACCTTTCGACACCCTCCTGCCGGCCGGACTAAATGACAAGTCTCAGTACGCTCGTGATGCAATAATGAAGGCCCAAGCGGCACGCCAAGTTGCTCGACGACGCTTACTGGACTCCCAGGACAATCAGAAGAGCGTATACGACGCCCGCCATCGTGACGTCCACTTCACACCCGGAGATCTCGTTCTGTTATGGTTCCCCTCGCGCCGCGTTGGACTTTCGGAGAAGTTACTCCCACGCTATTCAGGTCCCTACCGTATCTTACGCCAAGTAACTGACGTCACATACGAAATCACCCCTACGGACCCCGCCATCCTTCACCCTCACACTGACGTAGTGCATGTTACGCGACTCAAACCGTATTACTCCAGTGCCTCCTGATTAGCACCGGGTCGGTGCTCCAGCCGCCGGGGAAATCATGTAACGGTAGGATGAGAACGACGAAGAAGACAAAGAGGAGGACGATGTTGTCAGATCTGTGAGCCAACTGGGCGCCATCTTGTCCACCACCGAGTTTATTCCTCGTTTTATAAAGTAAAGTTATTCTCCCGTAACATCATTTTTGTGCACGCACAATTTATGGGGTCGCGGCTCGTATTTAAATTAAGGTATCTTTAGTACAGTCTCTTAATTACCGATGTCGAGAAACTTCCATCTCTCTATGACATGCGATCCCAACGAAGCAATGATGTGCACGTGCTTGTGCCTATATCGATTTGGGTGCACGTTAAAGAACCCCAGGTGGTCGAAATTTCCGGAGCCCTCCACTACGGCGTCTCTCATAATCATATGGTGGTTTTGGGACGTTAAACCGCACATATCAATCAATGCTTGTCCCTATATAGACGTCATGCGAGTGGCGTACGGATAATCGTCCTGGTTTCACGTGCCACAAATCGTATGGTTATGAGAGACGCTCTATACTGGTGGACCTGAAATTGTAACCGTATGGTGTTCTTTAACGTGCGCCTAAATCTAGGTACTCGGGCACTAAGCATGTCACCTCCATCGAGATACGGCCACCACGGCCTGGATTAGATCCCGCGACCTCCGGGCCAGCAGCGGAGAACCTCCAGGAAACTGCGGCGGGTCCGAAACACTCGCTTCCAGGGAACTTGCTGCCAGAACTCTCCAGTGGGCCCGTGTGGCGGAAGTTGCCAGCGTTTATGCGACCGTGAGGCAAGTCCACTGCGGACGGCGTGTTTACAGTTGCGGCATTCTCGGAAAGCGTCGACACGCAGCGATGCGTTGCGTACGTGGGTTCATCGTTCGATGTGTCATTACTGCCGGTGGTAGGACGCCGCCACCACGTCCGGAAATGGGATGCGGGAGCGTGGGTGACCTCTTGGGTATACTGTACGCACCACTGATCCTATAGGCTTGCAGCGCGGCACGTCGGTATTATCTGCCGCATCTGATAGCGTTATCTCGTACATCAAAAAAAGGCTGACTAAGCTGGTTCTGGTTACTGTCGTTTTGTAGGCGTGGTCATTACTTGAAACTTCGGAGGAATATAAAGAGAAGGATGAAAAGAGATGCAACTGGTCACGTCTAAGCGCTAATGTATAGAGGCTCTCTGTGGAATTATACAACTCATACTGCGTGTATGTATACCGCACGCTCGACGACACGGTCCTCAAATGAGGTTTCAGCTTGGCTGCGCTCGGTAAAGGGAACGCGGCGTGCAGTAAAATCACACTCAAAATACTTGGCAACGCTGTGCCAAGTTTCGTATATATATATATATATTTTTTTTTGTTACGCAAAGTTTTCTTCGCCGACGTACAGGTCGGTCGGCGGGGTTCCCGCCAAGTACACGCTCAGCAAGAATGCACTGTCGCTTAGTTAAAGAAGGCATCTGCGGGCTTCACAGCGACAGTGATTATGAGGTGACAAGGGTCCCCGTGCGCCGTAATCGTCTGCCGCCGCCGCCGGTGTCCGCAACCACTATCGCGCGAAAAGCTAATAAAAACCACCAAGGACACAATGAGATCCCAACCCGGAACCCCTGCGTGCCAGCCCGGTATTCTATCACAGAGCCACGTCGGTGCTTGAAACTTTGTTGCAAAGTGGACCTAGGCAGGCTTGGTGTCGGGAAACGAATCGCGTTAGCATGAGTAATAAAGTGTTTTAGAACAGCAAAGGAATAACCAGGCATCGTACAATGCGAATTTCGTAACGAGTGGGTCGTCGGATGCTCTCCAATCCATTACAAAAGCTTCAGGCATAATTAATCATCGTCGTCAGCCACAGCATCAAAAGAAAAACTGCTCAAAATTTCTTGCAATGTGTGTAGCGGGTACCACGCTTTTTTGAAGAATGACGAAGAATGGCATAGTGAACGGCTCTTACTACACACAAATTATGACGATTTATGGTGTAGTAGGTACCCTGCAAATGTGCTTGTACCAGTTGCCCAAAGATTTTTTTTTATTTTTTAAGGTTTTGAAAGGCCTTTCTTCTAGCTTTCTCAGAAGTGTGGCAGCTTGGGCTAGTTGGTATGACATGACGATAGTTATAGCGACGAAACAGAACGACGACAAGAGACAAGAAGGACATGACGATAATTAAAGAGTGAGAACAGAACGACGGCAAGAAACAAGGACACCAAGGACACTCTTTCGCTCTGATTGTGCGGCCTGGCTTTTTTTCTTTTTTAAATCGAGGTTCTAATATTTCATGCGCAACATTCAATTCAAAGCCTCATAAGGCTCATGACGCTCTCAGCTTTATGTCGTTCTTCGCCCGGAAAATAACAAACGGGATTGACAATCGCCCCTGAATCATGCGATTTTGTGAGTTGCAAGTTGTCGAAGCTTTCAGAGAAACTTTTTTTCGATTGATAGAGCTCGCGAATTTTGCACAGTATACACTACTTTTCGTAAAACATCTGGGTGCCGCCATCTTGGACTGTTAAGCCACGGCTTTCTCGTTTCTCGTTTTTTGTATATCGCGACTTGAATTAATAAGGCCATGAAACATTGTATGCATCAACCCAACCGTTTTATGTGGATGGGTCTACCGTAACACTCGCCGTTTAGTTGACAATGCAAGGCACAGAAGTTAGCAGCCCAATATGGCGGCACTGGGAACCCTTCCGTAAAATAGTCTATAGAATATTGACCGTTTTGTCGCAGCCTGTAAAAAAGTCCCGAAACTCGAGCTAGTCTGCTTTATTTTTTTCATCAGTACCTGTGTTTGTGTATGTGGGGTTAGGGCGTAGTTGGGCTGAGCAAATTGAGGCACACAAACAGGACAGATCAACAGAATGAGACAGGCAGACAAAAAAAAAATTATGAACCGCAATAAAAAGTATTACACGCGCGAACTTTCTTGGTTACTTTTAAGTTTTCCTTTTCACGTGTCCACTGAATTTTTGTACAGCTGTTTCTATCGGCGATCTAAGCAGTGGCTTCAATTCCTGTTCGGGCCTAGAGCCTCATTGATAGAACCCGGCGAACAGTGTATACGAACAGTTCGGTGCCGTTCCACTCTTCCGTGCAAAGGTGTCCGCAGTGTTCCTTATTGAAGCGGGGGAGGGGGGAGTTTCATCACAGCGTGCCCGCCCCCTTTTCTTCCTTGGTCGATTGCGAACGTGCTGCCCCGTCATGGATGCAAAAATAAAAATGAGGCGGTGACTTTTTTTCTCGCAATAGCCTGCCGTCAGTCTCGAATCATTCAAAGGATAAAGGCTATGAAGTAAACCGTTCCGTGAACGCAACATCAGGGATCCTCGATCGCCATTATGACCAAACATGCGTAACCATACCTCTGCGCTTTGAAAAAAAATAGCGCGGAAGGCCCAACTGAATGAAAGACTAACCCCCGTATTCTAGAGCGTCCCTTCACTCAGTGCTTCACCTTCACTCGAGAAAGCCGATGGGAGCGCCATCTCTAAGAACGGCAAGTCACTGCATATCAGGGATAATCTGCTGCGATTCTAGAGTAGCGCAGCGTCAGTTTCAGCCGAGCAGTGGCGCACTGCTCAACTCTGTCAAGTGAAGGCTGAAAGTCGAGTCGAGGAGCGTTTGTGAATACGGGGGTGAATCCGCGTGGCCACCCCTGCGTTTCTATGCATCCGACATGTGAAACTGTGCACGAATTGGGCGAGCATTTGCCAATCGTAAAAGGGCCAACGAGCCGGTCCCGCTCGCTCCCTTTCTCTCCGTCTGTCTCGTCCACCTTGATTTTTGCGTTTTGTTTACCACGCGCTCGTGGCACGTGCATGACACCTGTTTGCTGCGCCCTGTCGTCCCGCCCGATCCGGCCGGCTCCATGCCAGGTCTCAAATCGTGACGTAGTCGTTCGCTGACGTCACGCGACCGCCGTCGCCGCGACACCAATGGCATCCCTCCTGCCACCACGCGACCCAGGCGCGGTCACGTTCGCATTGTGCCCGCGTGAACCGAGCCACGATATTCGCCGCCCCCCTCTCCCACTACGTCGCGTGTTTTCGCGTCTCGCCGTCGCCCTGTTTTGTTTACATTTAGTAGGGGGCTGACCGGGGCCTGTGTTTTCGCATTTTATTTCGTAATTTACATTGTACGCTCTCCACTTAGCACCTAGAACGGGTGTCTTTTTTTTTTTGTTCTGTATAATCCTCCATCATTCATGCCTTTCCTTGCATTATCGCCGCGCGCCTTGCGTTTCCTTGTCGCTAAATACAAGCGCGTTATCGGCGTGATGGTCATTTTAGGAAAATAGAGAGCGCCGAGTTTTCAAAAAAGAAAAAAAAGAGCCAGCCAGATGACGAATATTGTTGTAGGAAAAAAAAAACACATTTTTTTTTTTCTTTTTTGCTCGATTTAGTGTGCAAGTCGAACAGTTCTTTTGGTGGAGTCCTTAAGCAACGTAACAGTAAGCGTCCGATTCCCTTGCGATTGCTTTTCACAAAAAAAGACGCGCAGTGATTACGCAAGGAAAGAACAAAACACGGAGTTTTAGAATACCGTTTGCAAGCGCTGCGGGCGTTGCGGGCGCCATATGAGTTTTGGAATAGCGTTTGCCCTGCTGCACCGCAACGCACGATCGCAGCGACACCGTAGCCCCGAAACCGGCGCTTGCGGGCCACATGCGGGCCGTGATCGCCGCGCGCAATTTCGGATTTTCTGCGTGTGGTCCGCGAACGCGAACTCGCGTCACGACGCATGCGCAGTGGCAGCGACCGTACTGCAAGGGCTCGCGGTGCGCTATTCTAAAACTCCCTAATATATATCGCGAATATGGTTGTTGAGGCGCTTCAATATGCGTTTCTCTCTCTCTCTCTTTCTCTCTGTGTGTTCCGCAGGTCGCGGGATTGAATCCCGGCTGCATTTTCGATGGGGGCGTAAGTGCTGTAGGCCCGTGCGCTCAGATTTGGGCGCACGTTGAAGAACCCCAGGTGGTCAAAATTCCCGGAGTCCTCCACTACAGCGTCTCTCATAATCATATGATGGTTTTGAGACGTTAAACCCCACATATCAATCAATCGATCGTGTAGGGGGGAGGGGGGTGTTAGCGTTTTATTTTTCCACCTCGTTCCATATAGCGTAAAATGCACGTTATGATGTTTTCTTGGACACAAAACAAAAAAAAAAACACTAAAATTCTATTCAGCGCCTCCACGCCATTAATTCCACGGTTAGCTCGCCGGGCCAATCTTGCTGGCATTTGTATCGGTGTGGCAGCTTGGGCTAGTTGGTATGGCATGACGATAGTTATAGCGCGAGAACAAAACGACGACACAGGAGACAAGAAGGGCTTTCACGGCCCAAGATTCCTAGATAGTGCACTACAATACGTACGTAAGCGTTGGCGGCTACCGGAGAGTTCAGTCTTTATGCGTCTATTTCCTTCCTCGTATTTCGCAAGACAGGTTCTCCTCCGCGCTTATTTTTGGCACAGGAAGCCATTTGATCGACCCTCTCGAATCGAGTTCCACGTGTGGGCCGATTTCCTCTCCTCGCTCGCGTTTTCTTTCTTTTTAGCGATAGTGAAATTGGGCGACGGCGTCGTGGTACAGAGAGAGACCCCACGATGTGTCTGGCTGCCTGATTATTCTGACGCGTGGCGAGTTTGAATATTCAAATTAACGTGGTCTATCATCACGCGGGGTTTAATTGGTGCTGCGAAAGAATGCCAAAATATGGCACTTAACTGATCCACTTTGTTCTTGGCTCGCTTGCAGACAGGACAGCGCTTATAATTGAGACTGTGTAATATATATATATATATATATATATATATATATATATATATATATATATATATATATATATACGTGCAGGGAAGTTCATTTTACTGGTTGAATACTTTTTCGCATCGAGCGCTACAAGGTGAAACACTGTTGCCGTGCTGTGAAAGGAAAAATGAGCGTGAGAACCAGCAACACGATATCCCGGCGACCTACTCGTCTCGCGCAGGCGCGTTCGGTTGGGCTTGTAGCCTAGTTGGTCAACGGCGTTAACCAACTTGGCTACAACGGAAACTGCTGCAACTGACGTCATGCAGTTGGGTTCGGCTGTATACTGCGCGAAAATGAGTTGTCCAGCCGAAGTAGAGTTAAGCACGGCGAAAGATGGGCGAAGCTGCTTCCTGGCAGCTTCCCTCTTTCTTATTGTTGTTTGTGCATCGCGCTCCGGTGCGTCACTCCGAGGATAAGTGAACCGTTAAGTCAAGGACGCCGTCGTTTCGTCACGTCTCTTGTCCTCCTCTCCCGCTTCCCCCTGAGTGCTTGTGCGATTGGACGCCGGCCAAGACGGCGGCATTCCCACTCGCGCCTATTGCTTGTGCTTTGCTGCCGAAAAGATATCAGTCAATAGGGCGCGCGACTGACAAACGCGTTTCCGTACTATCCCACGAATTTCTTGGCAAGCTTAAAGGGGCTCTGCAACACTTTTCGAGCATGGTCAGAAAACGCTGCCTATCGGTAGTAGAGCTTCCCGACAACACGCGAGCCAAATATTATAGCACAGCACGCGGCCTGGAATTCACAATGAATTATCAGTCAGCTAAAAATTGATTTCTCTTCTCTCGACAAATCATGTTATATGCCCAAAAATCACACGTCAACGGCCCATATATCAACCATTGGCTGATTTGAACATGGCGCGCTCGCTCGTTACAGAGATCACCGCGAGAAGCACTGAGATCACACTGAGAAAGCCGCGCATTCGAAGAAAAAAAAAGAAAAAGTGTTCAAGGTCGCGAAGCGCACGTGACGTTTTTCTGTGGCCCCGCCATCCCTCCCTGCTTAGCTTCCAGTGCTTTCTTCGGGACGAGAGAATGCAATTTCAGCATGCGACAAACTATTGTAACCCCACTCGCACTGGACGGATTCTTAAACTTTTTTTGCGGCGTTGAATTCGTAAGGAAATAAGCTCTTCCAGTGAATTCATTCCATGGTTACTTGAAGAAAAAAAAGTGTTTCAGGGCCCCTTTAATAAACGACAATGACGAATGTGAGACCCAATCGGAAGAATAGCATTGTAAATGTGCAATTTTGGAAGAACCTATCTTTGACTGCTATATGCGCAGCCCTTGTTGGTTGTCACAGACATTGGCGTAGCGCTTGGTGAACAGGCTATATCAGTCCGCCCCGGTGGATCAGTGGCTATAGGGTGCTCGGCTGCTGACCCGAAGGTCGAGGGTGCGATCCCGGCAGTCGCGTTTCGATGAAGGCGAAATGGTAGAGGCCCGTGTACTGCATGTACGTTGTCAGTGCGCGTGCACAATAGAGGACGTTGTCTGAAATAGCCTCTTAATAATAACATGTGGGGTTTTACGTCCCAAAACCACTATATGATTATGAGAGACGCCGTAGTGGAGGACTCCTGGAATATCGACCATATGGCGTTTTTTAGCGTGTATTCTCAGAAAAGCGAGAATGGAATACGCGCATTCCATGTAACACACGTGCATCTGGCAACAGGACATTGGTAAAGCAAAATCAAAGAAAGGGGATGGGAGAGACGTCGCTCCTTCCACATTGCGTATCAATTGTCAGTTGTACTTTGTTCTATAGACATGTAGTATACTGTTTGGATGAACCTGGCGCGAACAAGCTTATAAATTGGTGATATCACAACTATCGCACGTTTACTATGTGGACCTCACTGTCATCACAGTTAGTCTAACTTCAACCTCACCCACTTCTGTGCTTTCAAATAAAATCCTGCTTTTACAGCCCTGGTTACGTGAGCTACTCAGTTTTTCAGGTCTCGTTACACAAATAGCTGTATCCATTCCATAGCGGTAGTTGCAGATGGACCTTAGCAATGCAGCAGACGGATGAACGACGCGATTTCATGATTTTTACGAAGACGTCTGAACCTCTTGTCTGAACAGACCGCAACAATGTAGTTTGTGCGAACGTATTCCCATAAAGGTATTAATTCCGCTATCTGAATTGTCTGTCGCAATCCCTTGGGTATCGCTCACAACCTGGAACAAAACAAAAGACCAGACCGATCGTGTTTTCGTAGACGCTTTCACCTTCCTTATCGTGGATATCTCCAGAGCACTAAACAGGATTAGCCGGAAACCCCACGAGGAAGGCCACGCGGTGGTGACACCGTTCTCTGTCAGCCGCATTTGTCAACGTCCATCCGTTGCTTGCGTCATCGTGACGTCGGGATGCTGCGGAATTCTGCTTTTGGACTGTCGCCATGGCAGCCGCGGTCGCTCGCGAAACCGCGACTCTCGAGCAGACAGAATGTGCGTGCGTGCGCCCCAAGACCGTCTGCTTTCTACGAAACGCAGTGCATAGCACGTCGCTTGTTTCGAGCGAGACGCGCGTCGGCGATCAATAACGGTATAGCGGTAGCTGCGCTGATCTCTAGGTAGCCGTGCTGTAGGGGCCGATGGGAGGAGCGCGTGGATGTTTGGCTCCGATAATGTTTCTCTTTTTTTTTTGTTGTTTTGCTAGCGGTCTACGCGACATTATCCACGTCTCTCGGTCGGCGTGTGCGCCCGTTTCGTTTAGTCAAATGCTTATCTTTTCCGTGTGTCCGTGTTCAATCATATCTCGTATTGTTGGCTTTACTAAAGCTCTCAGTGCTCTGTTGACCGAAAAGCTTAAACGTATAGCTCTCATTTTACGCGGCGTATTGTTACTTTTTTTTCTTTTTTTTTAATCGTTTCTGGTTTTGTATAAAAGCCACTCCTGCAGTTAGCTGCTTGTGCATATGTGAATGGTTAACAAAACTCGGTACTGGGAAAAAATGGTGCGTAACTTTTGACAGCCGGATGGTGGTGCCTGTCCTGCGCATCTCGGCTTTGTGAGTGTCTACTTTGCGCTTACTCTTTCCCAGAAGCTTCTAAATGCGTTGTCTGGCGCCAGACGACGCGCAGTTAGTGCGAAGCCCAACGCCGCTTCGCAGAGCTGAGAAACGGTCGTCCCTATATATCCGAGCACAATGATGGCACGACTGAGTACGGTGATGGCAGGAACTGCGCTCTTTCCGGTCTCCCTTGTTGTTTTTTTTTTTTTCAAGTTTGCGCAGCAAGTCGACTTTAGGCGAATGTTCATCACAGCGCCCTCCCCCCCCCCCCACCCACCTGTAAAGTAAGTGCATGGGAAAGCCCTCTCGTGCTCCCCTCCTCACGTGTTTCAAATCAAACCGAGGGGAGGGGGGGGGGGGGGCGTGACCCCCACGATTCGCGCCAGTGGTGCACGCTTTCTTGCATCGTGGCTGCAAGCCGTGTGGCAGTCGTCGCGCAGCGTCTGAGTCAACGACGACCCATATAAACATTGCGCCGAACCTGTTGACGTGGGCGCTGTCTAATCAACGTCGGTATACTGTATACCGTTCGCGCTGTCAAGCGCCAGAGTCTGCGCGATATGAACCGCGCGTGTACCCGCGACCGGCTCGATAAGCAGTTCTTTCGCTCAGAGATATGGAAGGGGGAGAAAAAAAAAACGCTGAATGTTATCGGTCGGGTCACTGCTCCACAAATGCTTCCTCAGCAGCTGCGCGATTGTGGAATGCGCGCAGTCACGGTAGGTTGGACTAGCGTCATGTATAACATTCACTAAAGCTGCATCTTTTGTAAAAGGAACGAAATTGATTTGATTGATTTGTGGGGTTTAACGTCCCAAAACCACCATATGATTATGAGAGACGCCGTAGTGGAGGACTCCGGAAATTTTGACCACCTGGGGTTCTTTAACGTGCACCCAAATCTGAGCACACGGGCCTACGACATTTCCGCCTCCATCGGAAATGCAGCCGCCGCAGCCGTGATTTGAACCCGCGACCTGCGGGTCAGTAGCCGAGTACCTTAGCCACTAGACCACCACGGCGGGGCTGAAAGGAACGGAAGCCACCGTAATAAGAAAGTGTCAAAGGGAGCAATTGTCATATTTTTTTCGAGACGCCCAGAATGAGCGAGCATCGTTATATCTACAATGATAATAATATTAATTATAGGAGTTTCACGGCGCCCCGAAACTGCAATATGGTAATAAGCAGCGGTGCTCCGTACTGCGACATCCACTCCGCCCGTCGCGCTTGTCTTTCCCTGCGTACACTACCGGCCTGGCGCTTTTGCCTCCGCGGTCCCCAAGTCTCGGTGTTAGGCCCCCGAAACCTCGAAAATAGCGGCCTCCCTCGACTCCGCGCGCCCGCTGCTGTTTGTGTCAGGTTCCGGGCTTCCGACAAGCGCCGCGTAGTCCTCGCAAGTTGCGCGATCGTTACTGCAGCGCATGCTGCCCTGCCGGAGGCGGCGTTGTCTGCGTGCGCTCGAGATATCCCGTACCCGCTAGCTGGCAATGCCCCCGCCGCATCCAAGGCCGCGGAAAGGTACACAGTGTCTAACGGACTCGCTCGCTGGATTCCGTCCCGACCGGTTGTGCCCTGGCGATCTCCGACTACAGCGTAGCTCTGGTCGACTGCGTTGGTCCTACGCCACCTCCTGCCGCTGGTCCCCTACAACGATAGCGTAGCTCTGGCCGACTGGATTACCCCTACGCCGTCTCCTGTCGCGACAAGAGCTCTCGCCAGTGGTGCCCCGTCCTCGGACTTCTGCAACCGTGTCCTTCTTTCCCGTCTTCTCCTCTCTTCCGTCGCTCCCTGTCCCACCACCTCGCTCTCTCCTTCCTCTCTATCTCTCTACCTTTTAATCCTATCCTTTTATTCCCTTATCTACCCACACCCCTCGTGAGCTACTGTTGAGGTGTCCTCCCACTGAGAGACAGTTACGGGGGCTCACTTTTCTTTTGTTTTTAAAAATCACTTCCCCCCCTGTTTACTGCACCCGTGTACTCGTCGCGTTTACGAAGCCATGCGACGGCATGCGTTTCACGTGCGAGCAGCGCCCATGCGAAACTTGGCTTGTCATGGCTTGTCATCATGGCTTGTCATCACTTGGCTTGTCATCAGGCTTGTCATGGCATCGTTTGGCAAACCGTTAATAGCTGACCTCGACAGAGCGTATGAGCTATGTAACGGAAAGGTGCGCATCTTAATTGAAGCCTGTCAAGTTGTCAATTGGTTGGAGTGCACGTGTTTCTGGCGCGCCCTGCGGACAAGGGCAGATAAGTGGCCACACACTCTACATGCGACAGCAGCGCTGACGCACAGACTGACGAGAGGAAGCGGCGAAGTTGGGCAGTGGCTACCGTGGCCGAAGACGGTAGAAGGACCCAACGCGCGCGCAGTCATGATAAGACCCGATTCTGGCCAGTGCGCGGTGTCCGTAGAAGTGGCGTTCCCCATTTTTTCCCCACGTTCTGCAGAGTGAGGATGACGCGCGAATTTCGAAAATGGCGTTATCTGTGCTGCCACAAATAACGGTCAGCCGCCTCGACGCACCCGTACCGAGAAATAAAATGAAGACAACCAAAAAGTAAAGCGTGCGGCACGGGCTCGTAATATGCGTGTACTGTGCAGTAAATGCAATCTGCCATGAACGTAGCGTGTATTAGCGCAGTACATAAAAAGAAAGGGGCACGACACAGACGTAGAGATAGGTAGGCGCTACCTATCTCTACGTCTGTGTCGTGTCCCTTTCTTTTTATGTACTGCGCTAATACACGCTACGTTCATGGATGACCAACTCGCCCGATCAGCAACCCAGTCTGTCATGGTAGATCAGTGGTTGCGGTGCTCGACAGACCGGAAGGTCGCGGGTTCGATGTCGGCCGCGGCGTTTCAATCTCGGTGGAAGCGAAATGTGTAGAGGCCTGTGTACTGTGCGATGTCATAGCGCTTGAAAGAACGCCAGATGGTTGATATTTCCGTAGGCTGAACTTCACTACGGAGTGCCTCAAAATCATGTGGTGGTTTTGGCACGTAAGACACCAGGCATCATCATCACGCCTATATATGATTGGTTGCGCCCGCGAGCGAGCATCTAGCCTAGCCTAGCCTATGCTGTGTGTGTGTGCGTCAGACCGCGCGTGTACGTGCTCGAGGGCTCCGGTTTCCGCGTTGTCGAGCGCTGGAAGGTCAGTCAGGCGTAACGTCCCCGCCATGGCCTCGGAAGGCGCAGATGGCGTCCCGGACCGATTAGGCGCGCTGTCATTTACAACACTTTCCCTGTCTGAAGCTGCATCGCCGCGAAATTTGAAGAACCGATACACAGGCGCGTTGTAACTGCGTGCACTCGCTGATCAAATGCGCTCGTATACGTTTGTCCATACAGTATGCTTCAGAGAGAGAGAGAGAAGCAAACGTTTATTTTCTAATTAGTGCCCCGAGCAATGCCCGGTGTCCACCCTAAGGTGGGAGGGCTCCTTAGTCCAGGGACCCTCTGGCTTCTACTGCCCTCTTGGCCCTGGCGACGAGTTGTTGTTAGTCTTCCAGGTCCTCGAGAACGAGCTTCACCTCCCACGTTTCGGTTAGGTCTTCGTTCGTCCGTCCTGCTTCATTGTCAGTCGTGTGTTGTTGCAGATTACGTCTGGCAATACGCTGGCATGCAAGAAGCAAGTGTGCCAGGGTGTCCGTTACGCCGCAGAGCGGGCACATAGAGCTATATCTCGTTGGGTACTTTCTGTGTAGCTGGGCAGGAATGTGGCATATACACCTTTCCACATAAGGCTGTTTGGGCACCAGCAGCGTAGGCAGAAATTTTTTCGGGGAGAGAGGGGGGGGGGGGGCGAGGGGCGTTCAACTATACTTCATAAATAAATATTCGCGCGTGAGTTTGTATTTGTATGTGTGCGTGGATATATAAATATGCGAAACTGAACAATTACTGGTAAGAGGGTGCGAATACCCTCCCTCGGCTAGGCCAGTGCTGGAACCAGGCTCTGGGCTCTGGCAAATAGGCGTGGCCTCCCGAAAATGCGCTGCCAAGGCCATGACGTTAGCCTTCGTACAAACATGCCACAGTCCAGATAGAACGTGCTTAATTCAATCCTGCTCTTCTTCTACTCATCTTTCCCATGAAAATAGAAATTCAATAACTCATACCATTGACACTGAGGGCAGTTCCAACAAAGGATTTTGGCATCATTAAAAAAAAACTAAAAAGATTTTGTATAGGAGAGTAGAAAGAAAGCTTTCTACTCTCGTATACAAAATCATTTAAAAAACATGTTGCACCCTTTTCAAATAAGCCAGTGAGGTCATTCAGTATTTGTTGGGTATACTTTATACAGGTGTATGCAGATCATTTAAATGGATCCTGAACTGCCCCACAGGCTTGGTCAAAACAAATATTCTATCAATAAAATGCACTGCTATGAACAGTTCATTCAATGTTTGTAGTTGTGTGAGGCATGTATACTTTACAAGTGGAATGCGAGGTTGCCACTTTCTCACACGCCCTTTCTCCATCATCACAGAGGCACCGTCCTCACTCACTTCAGTGGGTGGGGCGCCATCTATCTGTGCGTCATCCAATGGCAGAGACTGATAGCTGACATAAATCGGGAGTGGCATTTTGATACTATGCACATTTTGTCAGTGTGTGTCCCCACATGCCCGCTTCAGGCTCTGTAGTGTGCTAAAACTACACAGTTACGCAGCATGCATAGGAATTGCAGGAAAAGAGAATGATTACGTTTTATGGGTGTGTGCTCAAGGTCACAATGTGCACTGGCACAGCTTCTTTTCCCCCTGTCATTTGTACCTTTGTAGCTTCCAGTCCACTTTTTGGGACAAATGAAGAGCGAAAGTGCTTAAAGCGTGCAATGAGTCCTTGTAGCCTTGCTCTTTCTTGATGGACTTGAGAAATGTTTGTGGTGATAGACTCGTGAGGCAGCAATTGCCAATACTGAGGTCATTAGATTGATGATTACGTGAAGAAGTGGTTCAGGACCCCTTTGACAATTACTGAAAGTGTAATCTTGCCCTGAAGTCTTAGTATTATTCATATTATGACAATGTGGGAACAATAATTTTTAATTGTGATTGTAATAGAGTTGAGTAGTGCCTAGGAGCAACTACTTTTGTTCTGTTTACATTGTAGTTGTAAAACAGCAAAATGTTTGCCGAGTCATCATAGATATACGTTGTAGTTGACTTGCTTTCAGACTAATAGACATAGCAGCTTTACACTTGCGCATCAAGCTAAGGAAACGGCCCACAGGTCAAATTAAGCAGCGTGTACCGGACTTTGAATTTGTGATGAATTATGTGTGCTGCAAATCCTTTTGAGCCTTTGCTTCGTCAACCTGTGTGCTCTGGCAAGTGATGCAAGACTGGTTCTCTACAAAGTTCTACTAAGACTGGCTCTGTACAAGCTCGCAACTCAACCAAAGTTACACTATTTGATCATATGGCTCTTTTTTCTTTTCACAGGTGAAAATGCTTGCGAAAAGACGTCATTTCTCTTCTTGCGCAAAGAACTGCCAGTGCGGTTGGCCAACATAATGAAGGAGATCCACCTGCTGCCAGAAAATTTGCTGAGCATGCCTTCTGTGGAACTTGTCAGAAGCTGGTAAGTGGTACAGCATACTGATGTTATCTGAAAGATAGTTGTTTGTTTTTTGCTTCACTCCTTTGAATGCTTTCATTCAAAACACAAGTAGGCAGCACGGACATTCTGTATTAAGGCGAGTAAAAATTGTGTGTCCGACCTTGCTGTCATTCATTTGCCAAAGTTATAATACCAAACTTGTGTTTGCCATTCAAAATACATGTGCCAGGTGAATGCAAGTATGGAGTTGTTATTGATTGCGTAATGTTGGGACAAAAGAATACAAACTCATGTGGCGGTGAGTAACGACACTGCTAAGCACCAGCCATTGGCCATGCGTATGATAAAGCAGTACTATACTATATGCTATTTTTGCATAGACAATGTGCTGCTTACAATTCTTCATGTCCTCACTTGTCCCAACTGTTTATATCAGCCAGATTAATTCGCTGTATGGTCCTTTACTATTACTTTTCTTATTCAAGATTGGAAGGTTGTCTTTCTGCTTGAAAGGCCCTTTTCTTTTTCCAAACAAATTGTCATTACATAATGAACTTACAATAGATGGCACCTCATCTCGCAGCCCACGCAGGGGTAGCCCAGCAGTGCTGAACTTCCAAAACATTAAAAAATATCTACATTGCGGAGAAGTTTCTTTTCATTTTGTAGTGCGTGTTCAGCCAAGGTCCTATTTTCTGATAAATTGTTTTACTTTTCATTCTACTTTTCTCGCCCTCCATCTTTGTCTCAGGTACCACTGCACAGTTGTTATCTCGAGGGTCAGCGACTCAGCATGATAAAAAAAAAACAGAAAATTCAGTAGAATGTTATCAAAAAAAGATGGCCATTGTTTTTGTAGCACAATATAATGAGCTCTGTTTCTTGCTCTTTTACTGCATTTGTGAAATGGGCCATTTCATCATTTCATCGTGCTGTATAATAAGGATGCACTTCGCTACTATACATTTGTACATCACTGAGTAACATTTTTATACATTGCACGAAAGCACCAAACAATGCTCTTAGTGCGAGTGTACTATTACAATGGACTCGGCATTTTGTTGGACTGCATGTGCGGCATTCATTGTGTCACTGGCATTGTTCTCTACAGGTATGAACGGAGTTTTGAAGAAATACTTGAATTTGAGAATGCTGGGAGCGACGATCAAAAAGCCATGACAAAGTAAGTTGCTGCAAAATTACGCTCCACAGATTGCATGATGGTTACTGCAGCATCACCTAGTGATGGCAAATGTTTACCTAACTGTGCATCTGCAAAACAAATCATTAAGAAGGCTGTTCATACTCTCAGTGCACACGAATGTTTTGATGCATTTAATGGCATTTTTTCTTCTTTTTGATGTAGAAATCCTACGTTAAGATGCACAATGTGGGAATTCTGTCATTCCAACATTTAGCTCTGAAACAAGTTCGGTAGGCTGAGCTGCCCTCTCCCCCCCTTTCATAAAGGGCTTGTTAGCAATTGAGGAGAGCTTGCCTAATGGGGATTCTGTAGATAGCATAATCTCTAAAAATGTCACTCACTCTTCTTATGTTTTTTTATATTACCTGTGACACATAGAGGAAATGGGTAAACTTTTATTTTTAGTACATCATGTCTGCACAGAAGTGCATCCACACCACAGCTACACAATGAATGAAGCATGAGACTCGCAAATGTGCTGCCTTTTGTTTTAGAATTTTGTTTCAGTGCTTTGTTTTACCTCTGTGCGTCACTGCTAATTTCTGTGCACGTTTCGAAGGGGAAACACTCGTTTCTTCGCGCGTCTCATTTAAGGTTTTGCGAGGCGCTGATCAAGATCAGGAACCGCCACTCAAACGTCGTTCAGACGATGGCCCAAGGAGTCATTGAGCTGAAGGAGTCGCACGAACCAGATCCAAAGACGGAGCACAGCATACAGTACTTTTTGGACCGCTTCTACATGAACAGGATTTCTATCAGAATGCTCATAAACCAACACAGTAAGGCCTGTTGGCACTTTATTATATGATATGCACTGTATGCACTCAGCAACAGTAATCACCTAGCATTGATCTACAATTAGTAGACATAGAAACTACTCTGAGTGATGGGAAATGTTTTTCCAGGAAAAACTTATTTATGTTTTATCAAGCTCTTGAATGTGTATGTATGTGTAGCTTTACACAGTTGGCATGCATTAGTATCTTCCTGTAACAAGGTGCGGGGTAATAAGTAAGATAATTGTTGTCTATTTTCATTATTATTAAGTAGTTCAGAGTTGATGGATACAGGTGAGAATTTTGCATCTGGCAAAATTGTACTCATCTGTATAGAATTGCTGCCAAACTGGTTCACATTTGCGGTAATCTTCAAAGCAATTTGTCTATCATCAATTAACTTTGCCAGTGTAGTGTGGCTGCTTCTCATTACTTGACAGGGTTCTAAAATGGGACACTAGTGATCTTAAATCCAGACAGCTGAGGAAAGCTCGAGCTGTATATATAGCAAATGGCAGATGATCAGCACACAGTAAAACTGTAATTAGAGGCAAAGTTCCAGATGAATAGTACTTGGTGTGCTCCTTTCTTGCCAAGTTTATTTGGTAGTTTCTGCACCTGCATTTAATTACTAACTTCGGCTGTCATTAATATTTTAATTACTTTATTAGGGACAAGAACTAATTTTCTGGGTCTACCCTTCTTCAGTGTCATGCTCTCGGGAGGTGCATATACAGTGCGAAAAAAGGAACAGTGGCGTGGAGCCACGTGCATTTATTGTAGCTGCCGATTTGTCGATACGTTTTTTTTTTTTCTTGTGGAATTGTGTCTGTGCATTCATTTTACTGACCGTATAATTACATAGTATTTATACCTGCGGATCATACTTTCTCCCTCTAGCTTCCTTGTTTGGAAACGAGAACAACACCCATCCTCGTCACATTGGTTCCATCGACCGTAACTGCAACGTTGCGAGTATAGTTGAAGGTAAATATTTGTGATTGCGCACAAATTTGTAATTGTGTAGGACAACCTTTGCCTGCTGTTTATTGATGCAGCAGGAATGACATATAGCTTAAGTGCGATAAAGGTGATTGGTGGACTTGTGTTTTCAAATGACACAGATGTGCCAATATCGTGGCACGATTATGAGGGACGTTTTAGGGGGGGGCTCCACAAATTTCAACTTGTGGTGTTCTTTAACGTGTACTGATGTCATACAGTACATGGGCCTCTGCAGTTGGTCTTCTCCGAACCCGGAACATTTGGGTCAGCAGCCGTGCACTATAACCGCTATACCGTTGCGTCGGACCGTGATACAAATTTCAATTATGTATCATGAACATTGGGTTAAGGAGAAGTAATCGGCAATAATGGCAGAAATTGCTGGCATTATTGTCTATTTGTTCGCCTTAATATTGTGCCTAACAAAGAAAAAAGGCCCTTACATTTGCACTTTCTTTCACGAATATAGCATGGAGTGTATGGGTACATATTATGTATACATTTTTTGTTTTGATGCAACATGATAACGATATTTGATTGCATATAATAATTACTTTTATAAGTTGGCTTGCCTATAAACCTAGCTTTCTTACAGTTAATAATTCAGAAAAAAAATGTGAGCATGAACTTGTATAGTACTTGTAAAACCGAGATAGCTATAATGTTAATTTTTTGTTTGTTTATGTTGCATGATTTCTTCCATAAAATGTTGAAGCTGTACTGTTGGCCGCTGCCACTATAACTACAATAGACAATTTTGTTTACTGTGCTCAAACTAAGTGTTATTTCGCAAATTTTCAGATGCTTACGAAAATGCAAAGTTCCTATGTGACCAGTATTATCTCACATCTCCTGGCCTCAGAGTTGAACAATGCGATGGTGGGTGCCCCACTTTAGCCTTTTATCTGTTTGCCATTATTTTTCATTCTGCCCGCTAAAGTTTTTAGCACTGGCATCGTGGCACCTTTTTTTTCTTTCTTTGAGTACGTATTTATTTCTGTGCTCTCTTTCTTTTCCAGTGATAGCTCCGAATGCTGCCATCTGTATAGACTACGTACCATCACACCTGTATCACATGCTGTTCGAGCTTTTCAAGGTGAGCTTCTTGAACATAACATTGTCTTTGCATTGGCTCTTATACCGAATTGTGTAGCAAGTACATTTCAAAAGTAGTTAATCACCAGTTTACACACACACACAATCTTCACTCACGACAGAACAGAGGTTATTTTTGAAGTTTTCAGCAGATGAACCTTAGTCATCACATATCGTGCATAAAAATGCATCTTGATATCCTATATCTATTATAAGTATGTATGTAATGCAGTACTCATGTTAGCAAAACCTAAGCTCTAGGCTTGCCTCGTTATTTCCAATGATTTGTTGTATTCATGTTTGGTACATAAGGTTTGACACTGAACAAGGAACACATCCTCAAAAAAAAAAAGGTAAAATGTAAAACTTTTAAAGTGTTATGTAACTCTGCTCACATCTGTGCAACTGATGTGAGGCTCGATTTTTGTTTTCTCGTAAACAGAACTCCATGAGAGCAGTGGTAGAGTACCATGGGGCCGACACCGAATCCAACGACTTGCCCCCACTGAACGTGCTCATTGCTCGTGGACGAGAAGACCTGACCATTAAGGTTTGTTTCACACGTTTGCATTTGAGAATGCTAGGGGCTGTGTTTGTAGGTTTGCTTCGTCAGAGCTGGTACTATTTATGAAAGTAGAGCGTTCCTTAAAGTTTGTACGAGAGAAGCACGAGCATAGATGAAAGAATCAAATTGAAGGTAGCGGCCGGTTTGATTCTTTCCACCCCGCCTGTCACAAGGCCTCAGTTGTGACCACGCTACTTCAGAGAGCTAAGATTTTATGCTCCAATGACATGGAGCGAAAGAAAGAAGAGGCCCGCTTAATTGTGAACCTCACAAAAAACGGATACCCAAAAAACTTCATTCGAGCCGCCACTCGCCGTGTAGAGCAACAGAGGATACGAAAACCCCAATTAGTATTAATTGGGAGCCCTCCGAAACGTGCACCAGTCCCATACATTAGGGAACCAGCGAGAGGTTGGCGCAGATCTTCAAGAAGGAAGGGGTTTGCATCACGCACGTGCCGTCGTGTACGCTGGACCTCCTCCTCTCCCACCCGAAAAACCGGCCAACAATGGACAGGACCCCCGGTGTCGTTTACAAAATCCCGTGCGCCGAGTGCCTTCTTCGTATATTGGTGAGACGAAAAACCTACCGGAACAACTCAAGCAACATGCCGATGATATGCGGGAGTTCTGCAAAGAGCGCAGCGCACTCGCCGAGCATGCCGAGACGTTGGACCACCCGGATAAATTTCGAAGCAACAACCATCCTTAAAAGCAAAGCGAACTGGAGGAGAAGGTTACTACTCGAGTCATGACATATACAGCAGACAGCCCAAAGCATCAACCGCTCTCTCGGAGCCCTTCCCCCAGTTTATACACATGGACTGCGTTCCACGGCAAAATGAGAGACAGAGAGAGAGGGGGGTCATTATCCCCCCGCTAGTGCTTTGAAGATGCCGCTGCTACGTAGTCCTGCAGTCTCCCCTGAGGAAGGAACCAAGTCGGTTCCGAAACGTCGAGTTTCTTCAAAAACTTTAGGTTGGAGTTTAAAAAATCTCCCAATACGGAAGCTAACGTCACCGTATTGAAGGCGTCTCTAGTATCTTATACAGTAGACTCTCGTTAAACAGAATCTGAAGGGACCAGTAAAATGTGTTCCATTTAACAGTAGTTTCATTTAATGAGAAGTGAACAAGGGAACCAATCATGCTTGAGGCGGTTCTGTTTATCGGATCGCAGTTTTCTGAGAGTCTACTGTATATGAGTCATTTCCAAATGCGACTGGGTGCCAGGATTCTAACAACATTCTAAGGACAATGTACTTCGTTTGTAGGACCTAGTAGATGCTGTCACAATCTGCAACCACGGTGTTTGGTGCGCAAATTTCAGGATAGTGTCACCACTCGCAGTTTCTTTTCGCATGTTTTTTTGCTTACCAAGCGTCTTCTCGCAGCAGGTGTGGTGATTTTGGAATTGTGGATGAGTTATTCATTAATGAGAAAAATTGCTTGTCTCTTTAGTGTCCCTTCAGAATCCACAACTTCAGCTGCACTGCTTGACAGTTTGCTTCCATTATATATTTCCAGCTGTCCGACAAAGGCGGAGGCATCCCACGGTCATGCACAGAGATGCTGTTTCAGTACATGTACTCCACTGCTCCTCAACCCTCGGCTTCTGGACTCAACTCTGCACCTCTGGTAAAGATTGTTGTATTTCATGCATAGTTTGCACAGCTTTTGTATGTTTGATGCATGGTATACTTTCTTGCCAAGTAGAGAATCTCTAAGTCGAGTCCCATGACCTTGAAGCCGGAATAGTGTTCCCAGGTGCATGCTAGGGAAGAGATGCTCACTTCAGCATTGTATTTACTTGTAGCCTATCATTTTTCTTCCTCAAACTTGTGGAGTTCTTGGGGATCGCTTCCAGCTACTTATAAATAAATCAAAGCTTCAGAACACATGAAGTATTTCACTGTTGACATGTGAAACATGGCACTATCCATCTCACAGTGGTCATAGTTTTTATCTTTTTCTTTTCTTTTCTTCTGGTTACGAGCATCCTTGTTAATGTAGCCTTTACCCATGGTAATACAACATTTACAGTATTTTTCATACTTTGTGACAACTTATTTTTGTGCATTTGTGCATTCAGGCTGGCTACGGCTATGGCTTGCCCTTGTCTCGGCTATATGCCCGCTACTTTCGTGGGGACCTGATCCTAACATCCTGTGAAGGTTATGGAACTGATGCCCTCATTTACCTTAAGGTAAATGCCTTTCAAATATAAAGTGTGTACATAGCCTAATCAATGCAGCAGCTGAAGCTTGCATATTCTGTTTTAATTGTGGGTAGATGGTGTAGAAAAGTTTCGAGTTGCACTCAAATTTGTCTGCTTAGCTGCTGTTCAAAGGCTGTTCACAAAACTGAAAAAGCAGCATTAACAAGATTGCCTGCTTTGACCATTAAGCTGGCATTAACAAGGTATCTTGAAATTTGTTGAGTGATGCATGACCTTGAGATGCAGCCTTGACTTTACTTGATGAAAGGGTTATTTTTTAAAGAAAATCAAACGCTGGACTTCAACTATTTACCCTGTGCACATTGCAGTGATGTAAGCATCATTGTTGAAAAATTCATGGCATATTTTTTTTACATCAGTCTTTGTGGGAAGTCTACAAAAGTAGGAACATATTGTTATTGCTAAACCTTTAAACAAAAACTGCTGGTGTGAAATCATTGTTTAATTCTTATTTTTCATTACAGCAGTACACCAAGCCTAGCACACATGTATTTATGTTATGTATGTATTATGTAAACATGTATTATGTTTGTTAATCACTGAATTTTAATCTGCCTGTTTTTCTTAGCTGATAATGACTTATAATGACTTCTTAATTAAATATCAGTCTAAAAAACAGAGCACAGTGTCTCTTAGGTACAAGTAAATCAGGTTTAGCAGGTCATAATCGTTGGTAATATCAACCCATTGTATCTAAATCATTAATTTAAAACTCGCCTCAAGTGGTGGGCCACAGTCACTAAATTTAGTCTCCTGCAAGGGTCGGTAAAGTAAAGGAGATTGTGGGGTGAAGTTTGAACAAATTTCCAATGAACGTTGCAGGGTTGTTTCACAAGGTGGTGACTGGATCAGATGTCTCACGGGAAAAAAAATGTGTTTTTGTAGCTCATTAATATACTTTTAAAAAAGTAAAAAAAAAGGGGGGGGGGGGCAATGACCATTATGTGCGATCAGGGCCTCTAGCAAAAGGTCCACTAGCCACGTGTTTGAAACTTCTGGTATAAGTATTGCCCCAAGGCGAACCTAATAGGCAAACAATCAAATTTTAGAAATATTGCATATGATATTGAAGATTGCATGGAATCTCTTCTAAACAGAAAAGTGTCAACTGTAGTAGTAGTGCTGAAAACAGACGGCACTATAAACTGAATCAATGAAAAGTATTGAAGGCTGGGCCAGTTGGTGCAGTCGTGTGTTTGAGTACAGCGCGAGAATGACTACGGTAGAGTCCCTTCTTTTCTATTCCATCTTCGCCATTCTCGCACCATACCCAAACGCGAATCGTGAAACTTGGGTTTTTTCTTTTTATAATATGTAGTACTAGTACAGCTATCTCTTCTTCAAAGCTTGCCACTGTGAAATGTTCTTGTTGCAGGCACTGAGCAATGAGGCTAATGAAATGCTGCCCGTGTTCAACAAGACGTCGAGCAAGCACTACAGCTCGGCTGTGGGCGCCAGCGACTGGATTGCACCGCCTCCGCCAGCACCAGCCGCACCCTCGCCCCAGGGCCTTCGCCAGATTTCCAACTGGCCCTTCAACGTCGCCAAGCAGTCGGTACTTGCACGCAAGTTCTCTCAGCAGCACAAGAACAAGTGAGTGAGCAAGCACATAGGTTTGGCTTTGGTACCATAGCAAAGCCCAATTTTTAATGCTCTTAACAGAAAATTGTTACTGATCTTGCCATCATACGCTTTTATTAATCTTCCTATGATAGGCTTGTTACTGGTAGAGAAAATGGCAGCAGCAGTTTGGCTTGGGCACCATAGCAAAGCCCAATTTTTAATGCTCTGAACAAAACATTGTTACTAATCCTTCTACCAAGACAGGCTTGTTACTGCAAGAGAAAATGGAAGTTTAACAGTTGAATTTGGCTTGAGATTTTATCAATTGAGTTCGAGTGTGATTGCAGGAACGTCGCAAAAAATATATATATATATATATTTGTATTTTGGCAATGGGAACTAAATTTACTAAAATATGCAGCGTTGGGTTCGTGGCAAGTTGTCAGTGCTTTTTATTTTCTTCACAATTTTATTTCTCTCCATTCCAGAACTCTGTGAACAAGCAAAGGGCCGTCATGGATTGTTCTAGAAATTGGACGGTGTCTGTAAATACATTTTATTTAGAACTGTACTCTTTCATACATTGCGTAAAAAAAAAAAAAGCGTGTGACCACTGTGTATCCTCCACAATTGTTTTTTTTTCGTTATATCAATGTTGTGCATTTTGGTTGGACAGGGTGAAAATGCAAATTGTTCGTCCTTGGGTAACATGGAAACTCAAGGTCTCTTGGTAGATGCGTTAAAAGTACAATGCACTTGTCATGCAACGGTCGATAACGCGAGTGCTATGCGCTGGTTGTCACGTGTGATGTTTTATCATTGCTTGCATCGAAGAGTTAAATGTGAATGTCTTGGATATGTTCGCAGGGCTTCTCATGTACATAAACTTTATAGGACAGCTGGAGGTTTAATTACAGCTGTAACGAATGAAATGCCTCTGTGATTACAATATGAAATCATTCATACCTTCAAAGACTTTTGTTCATTTTCATACTGTTTATTTTATGTGTTATGAAGTTACTCAAGTCGATTAAATAGGAAATATTGACCAATGTAATCAAGCCACAAAAAACAGAAAATGAAAGCAGTGTGCGATTTTTATGAAATTTGTCCGATGTGGTATACTGCTAATAAGAGAGCAGGAAAATTAAGTTGAAGTATAGCAAAATACCACTAGTTGTGCATTACAGACAAATGCACCAATCTGTTCCTTCAACTGATGAGTAAAAATTGTAATACCTTTTACTAGTTTGACTGTGGTTGGTTCTATATTTATTTGCCTTTAAGTTTTAACAATGCGGCAGTGTCTGCGGAAATAGGTACCAGATTGAATGAATGGGAGAGAGTAAACTTAAAAATTTAGGAAGATTATGGATTTTCTATTCACCTGGGTTTCGGGATGAGAGCTTACAGTAAGGCCCGTATATTGTGGGTACTATAGAGCCAGTAAGCAGGATGCATTTCTGCCTGCATTCTTTATATTCAACACTGTTCACTGTTGTATGCACTGTGTGGTGTGGCTTGTCACACCGAAGAAGAGAGGAGAAAAAAATTGTGTAGAAATGTAACAAAATGAATACTTCTGTCAACTCGATATAGTACATTTCATTCATTGCAGGCAATGCTACACAACCTAAGTACAATATTAATGTTGCATCATAGTACATGATGCATGCCCATGTCTATTTCACATGTTCCCTATTCTATGGTTGCGAACTTGAACTGCGACAGCACTCTCCATAGCTTTCCTAGCAATGCCTGCTATATATCAAAAGTTTTAAAAGTCAACTTACAAAAGACAAAGGAAAAGGCAAGACAGTCGTTCAATACCAGTCAGCGATTGCAGACTTTTGCCTGTCCTCATCAGCAAAGCACTGTTTCCGTTAGCCATGCGTCTAAAGATACCCAAACCTCTCACATTGTAGTTTTCTAGTTTGTTACCATAGTTTAAGGCCACTGCAAACAATGTAATCTCTTTTCTCGAGAGTTAAAAAGACTGTTCTGCCACTATGTGTAACACACCCTTATACCCAACACTTCATAGACGTTCGTGTCATTAAAAAAAAAAATGCAGGACCGAGGAGAGAGAAGACGCAACGTACCTACTGATTTTTATCTTGCACTGTGCTGGTTGCATTTGGGCTTGCCACCTGGTGTTTGAAATAAAGATGTCATTGTTTTGTTGTGAGGGCCGGGCGGGCTAGGCATGAAGGCTGAGAGGCGTTGTGAATCGAGAAGAATGCGCTTTATTCGAACATGAAAACGTGCCGACCGCGCCGGAGGCGGGAGCGAGATTGATAAAAACGTGACCCCGGCCCTCGCTTGGGCTTGGAGTTTATCTGAGTAAAGGCGCCGCAGGTGGCGCTGCCGATTAGATAGGCCGCTACGCTATAGTGCGCATGCGGGCGCTCACATCCGGCCCCTCCTTGTCTGACCAAGTCCCATTGGTCTAGGAAAGGAGCACTACTTGGTGGCTTCACTGCGAGAGAGAATAGTCCTTCAAGCGCTCGGGTGGGCGCTTTTGGCGGTGAGGTCGCGAGGAGGGTACCGCTGGAGGCAAAACTGCAGGGCCAAGGGAAACTGGTGGTTGAGATAACTCATTGCCAACACTGGGAGAGCCAGATAAGTCACACAAAGGCCACTCTTGGGTTTTCACAATGTAAGGCTCGACATAAGGTGGCACGTAGTGCTTGAGTTGAGAGACGTGCACTATCCTGTCTTGGAGTCGATCACGAGGACCTTGACCAGTTACGCGGCTAACGACAAACGTAACGGGTGTTTTCTGGTTGGTGATTTGGTATATTCCCTTGAATTTGGGTGCCAACTTTCCAGTTCCATCTGCTACAGGCTCTTGGCGGCGCACCCAGACGAACTGGCCGACTTGGAAGGAGTGGTCTCGATGGGACTGATCATATGCTGTCTTCCGTTTCCCTTGTGCTTCCTCGGTATTACTTGCTGCTACGGCCCGGTTCTGAGACAGCATTAGGAGACGGTCTTGTAGGGTCCTGGCTGTGGCGGGACGATGGCGTTGATATGGGAGCTTGGGGACGTATCCATACAGTAGTTCAAATGGAGAGAAACAGCTGCTGGCGCTATAGCTTGTGTTGATGGCAAAAGCAGCTTCTTCGAGTTTGCTTGCCCAGGAGGTCTGGTCCGTTGGACACAGCTTACGAAGAACGGAGACTAAAGTCCCATTGCTTCTCTCTACAAGACCATTGCTGGCTGCGCGGTATGCCACTGAATAATGAATCTCAGCACCGTGCATGTGCATGAAGTGCTTAAACTGGTGAGATTCAAAGGCTGCTCCATGGTCAGACATGCAGTCATCAGGACAACCAAAGCGGAAGAACACCGACTGTAAATGTGCTATAACTTCCTTAGCTGATGTTGAAGTTACAGCCGCTGGGACAATGAAACGCGTGGCAAAGTCAATGACATTCAAAATGTACTTCTTTCCTGAAGCAGCCGGCATTGTGATGTGATCAATGGCAATTAAGGCAAAAGGAACATCCGACACTGGCATGAGACCCATTTTGCCAACACTTTTAGATATTGGGCGGTTGTTGCTTTGGCAGATCTGGCATGCTGTGACGTAGTGGGTCACTGAAGACGTAAGGTTTGGCCACCAGTAACGTTCTCTCACTTTGGTCAGTGTCCGGGTTACATCCATGTGGCCTCCACCGTCATGAACAACCTCCAGGACAGCCTGGCGCATCTTTGCTGGCACTACAATAGCTTGAGAACCTGAAGTCGCGTCACTATGGTACAGGATGTCATCAATTATGGCAAGGTCATGGTCCCACGATTCTGAAGATGACAGAGAGCGACGAAGGTCCTGGCACTCTTTGTCTTCTGCTTGCATAGCTGCGAGAGACTGTGTCTGATGGAGGACTGCTGCAGATAATCGTGACAGCATGTCAGCAACCACGTTTTGACGGCCTGGATGGTGCTGCACAGTGAAGTCGAACTCTGTAAGATCCATCAACATGGTCGTAAAACGACGTGAAGGCCTGATGTTGGCTGTTAAGCATGCAACGGTCCAGTTGTCAGTCAACAGGCAAAATTTCTTGCCGAGCAAGTAGTGTCGGAACTTGATCGTAACCGCCCAGTGGACACCAATACACTCCCAAACGTTGCTATGCAACTTCTTCTCTGCGGCCGTGAGTGCACGACTCGCATATTCGATCACAGTTTCTTTTCCACACTGTTTCTGAGAGAGCACAGCACCAATTGCGGTTCCTGAGGCATCTGTTGTGACTGTGGTTTGGGCGTCTGGATCAAAATGACCCAGTACAGGTGCCTCTGTTAATGCTGTGCGAATTCGCTGAAAGGCTTCATTGCAGTCGCTGGTCCAGGCAAACTCCTCAGACCGTATGAGACTCTGCAACGGTGCTGCTATCCGAGAGAAATTCCTCACAAATCGGCGATAGAAGTTTGCTGTCTGGAGCCATGACAAAACTGCTTTGCTGTTTGCAGGCTGTGGGATTTTCATGATGGCTTCGACTTTGGCAGGGTCAGGCTGCTTGCCGTCCCTGCTCAAAATGAATCCGAGAAACCTGATAGACTTCAAAGCAAACTTACACTTGTCAAGTGAAACTTTGAATCCACTGGCAAGGAGTGCACCAAGTACTTCGTCGAGTAACCTTGCAAACTCGTCAAAAGTTGGCGCAAAAACCAGAACATCATCCAAGTACACCCGCACACCGCACTTTGGGCAATGGGGCTGCAGGTTAGCAAAAATTGACTGCATGGCTCGCTGGAAAGTGGCAGGTGCGTTCTTCAGCCCAAATGGCATGCGGGTCCACATAAAGGTGCCATAGTGGGTCACAAAAGCAGTTTTTGCCTGGTCTTCCTTACGAACGCGAACTTGCCAGTAAGCAAACTTTAGGTCAAGGCAGGCGAAGTACTGTGACCCAGCAATGTCATCCATGATGTCATCCGCATGTGGAAGTGGTTGCACGACGTTCACAGTCATCTTGTTTAGGGGCACATAGTTAACACAAAGGCGCTTCTTGCTACCTCGGCTGACAACCACTGCGGGGAATGCCCAAGGTCCTAAGGCTGGTAGAATGATGCCTTGCCGAAGGAGTGTGCTTATTTGAGCCTCAAGAAAACGACGGTCTGCAGCAGAGTAACGGTAAGGGGATCGACTGTATGGCACAGCATCGGGAAGAAGGTCGATTGAGTGTTCAACACCCTCGTACAGACCTAAGTCATCCTCTTCACGAGCGAATACTTCAGCGTGCTTCGAAAGAATGCTCGTGATTTCCCGTTGTTGATGTGCTGGCAAATGGCTACCAACCTGAGCGGCAGGCAAGGATGGGTCAATGCAAACCTCTATTGTTGAAGAAGCACCTCGCCTGCATTCAGAAGACGGGCCGTTGGTGTTTGAAACCTCATATTGACAAGATAGTGCTAACCACGGGGGTTCATCTGGGCCTGGGAGTGGCATTCGCTGGAGGCCTGCTGAGCTGTGGTGTCCAGATACATGGTAATTGAAAGATGACCCCTGGATCATAACAGCGTTCGACATCCTGGGCAACAGTCGCTCATAGCACCGCACACTTGTTCCTGTGGTGGGATGACGAATTTCAGTTGGCATGGGTGGCTGGAACACCAACTGTGCGTGACTGGCAGCAAACCAGTCTTCCCCCAATATAAGTGGCATGGCATTGTTATCGAGGACGGCGGCTTCCACCAAACCGGTGATGGGTCCCACAGAGATCTTCAAGCAGATAGCACCAGCAGGAGCCACTGTCGTTCCTCCAACGACAACTAGAGGGGGTCTGGTCCAGGGCAGGAGGGGCAAAGATCTGACAAGGTGACGAGAAACAAGTGTCACCTTGGAACCACTGTCTGGAAATGCGTCCACTTGGCCGCTTCCAGCAATTGTGGCGTTTACAAGGGCGCATTGGACCAGCGATCCATCAAGGGTTTCGGAAAGTGTGCTGTGAAGAGCTGGCGAAGGATGCGTTGTAGACTGTGTGGCAGTAGCTCTGGATGGGCACTTTGAAGCTAGATGTCCTTTTTGGCGGCATTGAAAACACACGGCTTCGGCCAAGTTCTGGCCAGAACGGTAGGCAGGAGCGCCGTGCCTCGTAGAGATGGTCAGGTACCGAGCCTCTTGTTGGTCTGGTGGTAGGGCTGCGATTCGCTGCGGCTGTCTTGTTTTGTCTGGTACCGCCTGAACATTCGTGCCCTCTTCACTGTGGTGGGGCACCTGTGGGCTTGGCATTACTAGTTTGGTGCTTGAATACCCTGGGCGTGGGAGTCGACGAGACAAGTGGCTCAATGTTTGGTCAAGCTGCGTTACGATGTCCATATAGGCGGCGACGGTTTCTGGCCGTTGTGCTGCTATAGTAGTGGCCAGGTTCTCGTCGGAAATGCCCTGAAGGGCGTACTCTATGCGCTGAGTGTCGGTAAGAGTGACTGGGCATCCCGAAATGAGCTTCAACTTCGCCAAAGAATAGTGGACCAGGTTCTCTCCGTGCGCTTGCACGCGACAAGTAACAGCTTGTTGCCACTGTAGTAAGGTTTGCTTGGCGCTGAATTGGTCCAAGAAAGCTTGCCTGAAGGCTTCCCAGGTGGGACACTGACGGCCAATGACTGCTTTCCAATCCGCGGCTGCTCCACGGAGCTTTCCCAGAGCGACGGCGAGTACGGTTGAAGGCTCCCACGAAGCTAGGTTTCGAGTTCGTTCCAACTCTTCAATCCAGTGGGACGCTGAAATGCTGCCGTCTCCATTAAATGTAGGAAGCGATGCGGACAGGTCTGGAAGGGTCGTGACCTGAACTGGCGCTGCAGCGCGTTGTGACACTTGAAGGAGCTGTTGAAGTAAACCCGTCAGCAACTCGGTACTTTGGGCTGCATCGAAGCTCGAAGGAAGCGGCGTAGTGTTCGGGCGCTGGCTGGACGCTGAGGAGTCTGGGGAAGGCGACAAAGGCGTCATTGAGCGGTTTTGGGCTATATCGGCGAGGAGACGATTGATCACTTCTTCCTTCGGCCCCGTAGCGTCCAGGTTTCGGCGAACCAACTCTTCACGGAGGAAGTCTGCTGTAAAGCCGGCGAGGTCCTCAGGCGTAGCCTCGTTCCAGTTCACAAGCGGCATGGCGTTCACAAGAAATTAGCAGAAGGAGCACAAGACTCACGAGAGACGAAAAAGGCGGGCAGGTCAAGTTGGTTCGGCTCTGCAGGCGAGCTACTTCATCGGGCGGGTGGGCGTCAGCACGACGGTCGGCGAAACAAAAGGCAAAGGCACGAAATGACTCGGACGAAGCGGCCGAAAGGCGTATCGGGCGGCGGACGGTAAACACAGGACGGAGCGCCGCGCGGCTAGTCCGGCGGATCACTTCACGAGGCGGGCAAAAGGCGACGTTCCAGGCATGGTTCGGAGTCGACTGCGCCAGTTGTGAGGGCCGGGCGGGCTAGGCATGAAGGCTGAGAGGCGTTGTGAATCGAGAAGAATGCGCTTTATTCGAACATGAAAACGTGCCGACCGCGCCGGAGGCGGGAGCGAGATTGATAAAAACGTGACCCCGGCCCTCGCTTGGGCTTGGAGTTTATCTGAGTAAAGGCGCCGCAGGTGGCGCTGCCGATTAGATAGGCCGCTACGCTATAGTGCGCATGCGGGCGCTCACATTGTTTAACCATTTGTAGCGCAGACCTTGTATCTTGCAAAATAATGTGACAAAAGCCTATTTTACTTCTTTCAACCAATCTAGCATGGCTATTGTACAAACAATAAATGATGCTGGCACTGATTGCACATGCGCGTTAGAGGTATTGTTACCTACTGTGTTGAAGACAGTCATCTCGCTGTTCAGTGTTTGCTAACGAGTACTTCGAGGCTATAACTGCAAGTCATAATATTAAAGGGACCTCCAGGTACTTGACCCAACACTTCAAATTTTGCACAGTGCCAAATGCACTCGTGCGAAAATGTCATTTATTAAAACAGCACATAGAATTGTACACATATAAAAACATCAGCACGGTTAACATAAAGTCTAAACACGCCATCTAAGACAAAAACTGAATGAAACAGCATAATTGAGAATTTTTTTTTTGAAACCTCCAGGAAGTGCTGTGAATGAATTGCACTGTGCTGCCAGTAAATACGGTGCAACATGAAATCCCTGATCAGCTGGATTTACAGAACACAACTTTTAGCATCTGTACAAAGCAGGCATTTTTAGTAGGGTACAAGACAGAAAAAATGTACATGCCCCTTCTCACCTTTTATTTTCCTGCTCTAATCAACGCATCCACTTTTTTTTACATGCACTTTTAAATTTGACAAAATATAACAATGTCGCAAACTCTGCATGTGCTACACCACATCAATCTACATGGGAATCGCTTAAGGCATGATTGGGCCTTGTTGAAATGATTATACCACAGCAAATTGCTTGGCAAACACATCATTTAAGCCATAGACAGCTCGTTATTTTTTGGGTATAATCAGGCAAGCGATTTTTGTGATGCATAGTTTGTAATTATGCAAACATAGACTTTGCTCCAGGGCCTGTGATCTTGGCAATGATGGCAAGCATGTTAGCAAAAGATCAGCAATCTTGTATTGACATTAACATTTGCCTTTAGTTTGCCTTTGTAGAAATATGCATCCAGAACTGTAGAACTCCTTTCACAGCTGCCGGAATGCTACAAATAGCGCATACTAAATCATCTACACTCTCGCGACTTTCAGCATTGTTTCTACAGTCAACTGCAACTTTAGAAGTCTGCAGCATTTCTTCCTCAAACGCACACAAGTCTGCACCGGTGAGCACACACACCAGACTTGTGCCTCGAGCTTGATCGCCGGCAACCCCACCTTCAAGCAATGCTGCCAAGTGTATAAGCGGGTCTGCTGCTCTTTGGTTACCCAAGCCTGGACTCGGGACTTTTTAAGTTGTAGTCGACAATAGTGTCATTCCGGTCAAGCACTGGCTGAGAACTTGGGGCGATATTGCACTAAAATAACCTCGAGTTGCCAAAGTGCCAACTGGGCAAGAAATATGTTGGGAATGTTCGTAGTAACACTTTAAGAAAAGCTGGGGATGCCCCATATCTACATAGATTGCAAGCTGCAAAATATTTATGAATGCTGGGCGGGTGCTACTCTAGATCACCTCCAATGTACAAATGCAGTAGTCCACACTAGGCTAGTACTGTTTGCACAGTACCAATAGCACTGGCAGCAGTAATCGTGTTGCCTGCCTCAATGCTCGCTGCATTGCTGAAGATTTTACGATAACTTGACAACGCTAGTTCATTTATCCATGTTGCGGCACAATACCTGCACGCAACAATGAAGACAAGATAACTGCAGTCACTTTGAAGATTAGCACTGCCCTACTGCTGCCTTATCATTACAGGACTATTGCACAAGCGTTTTCTTTGCCCTTGCACCAAAACCTTAGCAATACTTTACACCTCAAGAACCTTTTCCACCTCGACTTTGTCTCGACTCAAATTGTGGTTAGCAGAGTCCACCTACCAAATCAACCAGTTGTCCTTTCAAACAGTTGATAATCTATCTGGTCCCATACTGCAGCGAGTAGTACACAAAGCCCCAATGAAGAGGCCATTTCTTGACCACCTTTTATGGGAAAAATAAAATAGCCAGATGCAATTATAATCATCATTAGAGGCAGCTGTGCCATTACTGTATTTTCGGACGGAATCGACAGTAACATCGCATCAATGGTCCAGGAGGTACATGAGCAGATGTTAAAAAATTTAAAAATAAAACCTGCACGCAGTTGAAAAAACAAGAACATGGAGATACTTATCTATCATAATAAGAACGCATACAGTTCTTGCTTGCATTCAACAATAGAAGCCTTGTCAGATATCGTGTTTTTGCCAAGTGATGCAAAAGCAAATACTCGGAACTCTCAATGACCTAGTAACAATCATGTTACAGTTCTGTATCAATGAAACCACAAAATTTACACAGTGGCAAGCGACTTCTCAAATGACACCTTGATCAAAACTGCCCTTCAACAAACTGAGCAATGCAATGAATGCCTCATCACGGTTTCAGTATTCTGGCAGGACCACCAGCTGTCCTGAGGCATCTATGCTTTGCTGCTATATGCGGTATTAAATTGATCCAGAGGAGGCACAATGTTCTTACTGACAGATAAGCTGGAAGGTACTGCATCAGAGGACTTGCAGAGTTTTTATTTGTAAAACGTTGCATGATCAGTACTTTTGTTCGCATGTGTAACATGCATTCAATTCTACGACTCGTGCCATGATGGCACACTGAGCTACAACCCGTTGCTGAGCCAATGGTCCCAGATTCTATCATCGGTTGTAGCAACCGCAATTTCAATATGGAGGAAACGCGAAATAACTTTTTGTATACTCGGAGCATGAGAATGTCATTGACCAGCTAAATCTTGTGCCTCTCGTACCTGCAGTGTTATTTTACAGTATCAAGTTGCACAAGTCAATGGGCTTTTATTAACTGTTGACAAACTTTTACAAGTTGTAGTAAAGGCATGCGAGTGGGGACCTCATTGTCCTGCATTTGCAAAACGTTTGTGCAATGCTCCTTTAATGCTTGTGCCATTTTTATGTTTCTTTGAGTAAATTACGCTTCTGGTGTTAGTGACACAGATGTTGTTTTCAAATGTTAATCTACTAATTCAACTTGCGAATTGCACTTTAAGTCCCCTTGAAATGGGAGTGCACACTATTTCTCCCTTAGCACTCGGCACAGACGATACAGAGGATTTGGAGAAACAACTTCCTACATTAGTTCATTGCTGAAATTACCACCAAGTATTCAAATGCGAGGGGTGCAACAACCAAAATAGGATTTGTAGCAATTTTGGGAGCTGCAAAATGCTGCCTTTGGAGCAGAAAATTCCAGATTGAAGTAGTGGAATTTTTTTGCATGAAATCCGAAATTTGGAGCAGTGTAACAAAGAAGGCTTGCTTTTAGTAAAGAAAAAAAAAATATTGCAACCTACTCTCCAGTTTCGCCTTTGAATGGGTTGCGATAGCATAATCGAGCCTTGTGCACATCTGCCTTTTGAACCGCTAACCTGCTTCGGTTCTCGGTGCATGCCTCAACCGTGCCACAAGGAAATGAACGATGAACGACTGTGCATGCAACAAACTGTTTCAAAGCATCACTGAATGCCTACTGCAAGCACAGCTGTCAAGTGCCTACTACACCATAGCTATTCATTTCACGAATCAGCGTAGGGCCCACTGCATGTCCGTTAGGCAACACTCAAACCTACGCAGCTGTTCACTTTGTTGATGGTTTTGCTGATGACAATAATTAAATATGTGTGAACACTTAGTAATGGATGGACCACTCACCACTTAATTTGCATCTTTTGACGGCTTGCGCGATTCTATGTATCTGCCACACAACATATGTTGAACTAAGGAGACTCTTTCCACTACATGGCATTTATATGGTGTTTCTTAGCAAAGAACTTTTCAACAGATCTCGTAGCTCTGTGGTAGAACAGCAGCTTGCCCCGGGGTTCGACCCACACTCGGACCCAGTAATTTTTATTATTAATTTTATTTGCATCTTTTTAGATTTTTCAGTCATGAACAAGACGATTGTCACTCACAACCAACAACACCGGAATTTCTGTGAAACGAGCTCCTTAGTGCTATCATGTCAAGATGTACAAGCCATTCAACAAACATCAGTTAAATCGTGCAAGCGCACATAAGCCCTGCTATATCAATAAAAGCAGAACAATGAACCACCCCACAGTCCTAGCAATGACTAAGTTCACATTAGCATTCACAGCGTGCTTGAGATCACTTGACAAGCGCTGCAAATCCGAATGCAAATTTGCTAACCTGGTGACCTAGAAATTCAAGAGATACGTAAGGCAGGGGCAAGTGGAAGTGGCAAAAAAAAACATAGCATTTATTTATTGTCTTTCAGAGTCGCAGCAAGAGATACGTAAGGCAGGCGCAAGTGGAAGTGGCAAAAAAAAAAAAAACATAGCATTTATTTATTGTTTTTCAGAGTCGCAGAAACATCATACACAGCTCTGAACGATCGCCACTGATTTTCTATATTTCAGCGATCTATAATCATCAGATGGCCCAAGCATGCATAGGTAATGATGGAGCAAAATGTGCTGTGTCCTGTGACAGCTAGTACGGATGGCCCCTTCTACACTTAAGCACACCTTTCTGCAGGGCACTGGCGTACCGCGGCAAAAGTGGCTAAATAAAAATTATACTACACATAATAGAACAAGGCCAGCAAATTGTAGAACCACTGTTCCTTTAGCTTTTCTTTCTCAGTTTGGCTAGGATTGAGGTGATGACCTGTGCATCCGGATGGAACTGCATGATGCCCAAACTTCATGATGCCCAAACTGCACATGGCCATCGCGGCATCCATTTCTTGCTAATTTTGAGCAACTGATAAAATTTTTTGAAGATGGTGGGGAATTTCAGCACAGCATGGTGCCATTTCAATATATTTCGTAGTTTTGGCTCAGCATAGTGCAAAAATAAGGAATCGTATCAAATCAACGCAGTCAGTTCAGCTGTTGCACCCTAGCAAGGACCACGCAGAATGATAAGCAGATGTACAGCATATACAAAAGAGAATGCTTACAGCATACAAAAAAGTCGTTTACATATTGCACATACTCGTGAAATCTCGCAAGCATAGAAGATTTACTAAGATAGCACCTAAAGATGGCAAGTTTTAGATAAAAAAAAAGCTATACTAAAAATAAATGCAAAACTAAAATTCTGGGAGTCTTGTGCATTACATAACTTCTTCCACACGCTAATGCTCCAGATGCTATGTCACCAAACACGACTTGTTCTACTCACGGGCATAAAATTAAAAAAGATCATTTGTGCCAAAAATACCATCAACTGCAGTGGACCCAATGCACTCTAGGATGACATCGCTCGAACAGTAAGGGAGCACATGTTGCAGTACAGTGTGCTGGCAAAAGGTAATAGTGGTGGTGCCTTGCCATATTCATGGACAAGAGGACATGCGAACCACCCAGGTATGTTTCTGAAAAATATGCGATCCACTGAAATGGGATTCCCTTTTTTTTTTTCTCAACTATTTCCCCTCACAAATCAGTGTCAATGTCAGCACACAACGATTCTTGCATCAAAAAGGCATATGTTAGACTGGCTACAGCTGTATGTCTCACATTACAAGATACGAACGAAAAAGGCTGCCATATAACCAGTGTGCATGGAAACTGCACTGAAACAATAACAGCCAGCTTTCGTGCATGAGGAATCCAGATCCTCCTTTTTTTTATGTGTCGCATTCGTTTGGGCTTTCAGTTCTGCGTTCATCTGAGATGCCTGCCTCTGCGATGACTGAGAATGTAAAAGGCAAGCTGAAAAACCACGGGCCAGGCAAACAAGAGCACCAGGACGTGTGGTGCAACACCTCCAAAGAGCCACCAGCGCTGGTTTTGCGGTGCCTGTCGAGAAACAACGAATACCAGTGAGCCGACGGCACTGGCTAACGGTTGGCTACGGCGTTCCAACATTCGCAAAGTGCCATGTCAATCGACGCTTACTAAATGTGCATACCAGCACTAAATACTACTTGTAATACAGTTGAAACCTTTTATAAGAGACATGCACCGGAAATCAATCGTCGTCTTTCATATGAGGCGTCATATGAACAGGGCACCATGTGTACATTTCCTTATTGACACCCATTTCAATGTAGGCACACTGATGTGCCCTATACCCATTCGTGTATAGATCAGCATCTCTATAAAAAGGTCAGACTGTATATCATAGAAGTGGGTGCCTAATAGAAGAATCATAATAATGCCATAAGTAAACTGAAGATGCCTTCAATGTGCAATATATTAGTTTTATATTGGAAGATGAAGCCTTGAAGTAAAAATAAAACATCGTTCAACAGCAAATTTTGCTGCGGTCAATGTTCTGACAAAGGGGCTTGTCAGGGCAGCGACTGTATCAAAGCGTTACCTCCAGTAACATTCACTAATGAACAATTTTTTCATGTACATTTAGTTATAAGTATATATACATTTCAGCCTGCTTATAACAAATACCGGTTTTACCACTACATTAGTTACAACAATTAGAACCTGCAACTTTTTCATGATTTCCAAGGTAAGATAAACCACTTACTACAATGCCCCTATACTGCATTATCAATTATATAGCAATGAAGTCGGGCAGTGGGGCGTCTATTCTGAAAGGCAATGGAATGCAAAATCCTCTATCAAGGCACAAAAAATGAATTTTTTTCATTTATTGAAGCATATCAACTTTCTAGGACAAATGTTTGTATCATTGCTATCTATTCACATCACTTTTTCAAAATCTTTATACAGTTTGTATTTATCGTTATAAAGTTTATCTTTATATGTTTTGAATTTATATTTCTGTAATGACAGCGACATCGTTTACGGAAAACCTGACGTTGGGGTTGTACAAAAATAAAGTTCCCGAAGGTGTGCCGGTTACACACGTATTTGTAAGTGTCATTTTACAATTACTGATGCTGTGTCAATCATGGGTTATTCAGTGATCAGCCAGTCCTGATACTATCATATATGGCAATATCACCGTATGTCGGTTGTTACGTCACGCAGCGACGTTGCACAGATATGAAAGCACGATGGTTGTTGTTGGCCGCAGCAACAGAAGTGTTGCGCTGTTAAAGCACATGAATGGAGGTTCAATGCCTGGCATGGGTGGAGGAAAAAGTTGGAAAGGTGTATTGCACAATGTGGTAGAAAGAAAAAAAAGTATTCAAGTGGGCACACACGCCAAGCCACCATTTTCCTAGTAGAAGAGAACGCATCCCGAGTTTTTTCTTTCCCCTATACAGTGTCGTTATTTGGTGGGCGCAATCACCCAATTCCTCTAAACGTAACAGCGCAACATTTCCACCGCAACACAAAAATGTAACAAGTAGCAGCTCGACTGAGAAAGTAACAGATCTTTAGATAGAAATTACGAGAAAAAGTTGCTTGTTAATGGGACTCTGCTATCAGCCAGTGACGCACCCACCTTGGCATGCTGAAGGAGGGTCTCGAGAACCTCGAGGCGCGCCACTACCTCGTCCATGGTGTGCTGCAGCCGTAGCACGGCCACGGCAAGCTGCTCACTCACTTCCAGGGCAAGCTGGGGCCTGCCACCACTGCCGCCACCGCCACCCGTGCCACCCGTCGCACCAGGCAGCCGGCCAGCTGCCCGTGAAGGCCACGCAGACCCTTCGGCTCCACCGTCTGCGAGCACAGACACTGAACCTCAAGCCGAAGCAACACGAAGGCAGGAAGCTTCGCCAGTGTAAAGAGAGCCACACTTAATTCTAAACAATTTCATTACACAGTTATTGTCCAGCACTCGCAACAATGTATTCTGGTAGTACAAAGTCAAGGTGCCACTATACGCCATGAGAAGATTGACCAGGAGGAGGATCGGTACAGAATCGCTGTAATACTTGATCCCTGATGCCGTATTATGTGACTAATATTCCAATTTATCTTTGTCTTTTATCATTTGTACTTTAACATATAAGTTTACCATTTGCTTTGCTCTCTTGTGATGTTGTACTGACCCCTTGCTTTCATAAAGCTGCTGTGTTAGCAACTTGCGGCAATGAGTGATATGAAGTTAACAGAACCAATGAAGAAAAACTCTTTGGCAATACAGTACACAATCGTTGAGCGGAACCCGAGGGGACCAGAATAAATATTTTCTGTTTAATGGGAGTTATGTTAACTGACAGATATACAAGGGCACAGACATCCAAGTATTGATTGATAGATATGTGGGGTTTAACGTCCCAAAACCACTCTATGATTATGAGAGACGCCGTAGTGGAGGGCTCCGGAAATTTAGACCACCTGGGGTTCTTTAACGTGCAACCAAATCTGAGCACACGGGCCTACAACATTTCCGCCTCCATCAGAAATGCAGCCGCCACAGCCGGGATTCGAACCCGCGCCCTGCGGGTCAGCAGCCGAGTACCTTAGCCACTAGACCACTGCGGCGGGGCCAGACATCCAAGTATGAAACCAATCATTTTTGAGGCCACAATTTTATTTTTAAAGAGATACTGGTGGAAAACTCGAAAAACAGATTACAACATAGAAATTCCACTTGGAAGATGCCACTGTTCCAATAAGCAGAGTGTATGTCATGTATTTTTGAACAGTTGACAGCATTCTTGGTGCACGAGCACCCAAGCCGTGATGTCACATATTCTGATGCGCATGCGTGGTGCACGTGTCCCTGTCCTTTCTCCACCTTTCCTTTCATCCCACTCTTCCCCTTCCACAAAAAGCTGATGCTTTACCAAGGTGTGGAGCATTTTTCACTACCTGGTGGTTTTGGGAACCGTAGTGGGAGCTGAGCGGGTTGATAGTGCAGGTGACTGCTGACATTGTTGGAATGCCCGTTTCCAGTGAGTGTAACACCGCCAAACGTCAAGTTTGTGGCTGTTTGTGAAAAAATCATTAGATTCATTATTTTCCTGTAGTTTCTGTCTGAGGTGGAGGTTGTGTGTATTGATTTCAACACCCAATCTTTCAATTTATACAGAACATCTGTTGACAAACATTTTGTTCAGTATCCCTTGAGATTTCCATTTACAGAGAGTCTACTGCATGTATATTCCTGCAGCTATGTTACAAAACAAGATGGTTAGCAGAAACTCACAAGCTGGCAAAATAATGCAGAGATACCACATCCACCTGACCACTCTCCACAAAGTGGTTTCAACAAATTAAACAATGGCACTCGCCTCTACGGCGATGTGATCGGGGCAGGCGTCCAGCCCCAGGTCCGGATCTGGGTAATGGCGCACCCCTGTGAGGGTTGTCGTCACCTCCTCCCCTCACAAAGGCTAGCTCTCCATTGGGCGGCTTAGACCCATCTGGGTAGAATGCCCACAGCTGGCTTTTGCTGTCTTGCACCAGGACCCGGTTGGAGCCATTCATGAGGGCCTCATTAACCGCAGTGGCCACCATACCAGTGGCTTCTCGTTCTCGAGGCTCGGGTGATCCACTCTCGTCCTCCTGGTTCAGTACGTATGAAATTTCCTTAATATACCAATACCAACATACTTTTCAGATATTCTTGACGATTTGGATGCCTCTACAGCATTTCCACTACATAATCGAACAAATTTACAAAGATATCTGAAGTTCTGGATGCTGAGAGACTTTGCTGTCCCATTGTTCAAACATTCTGCAGCGATTGCAGGTCCCGAATGGCATTATTCGAAGTCACCATTTCACTCTTATAGTACCAGTGTTTTAAAGACGATAGCCTTTCTTGGAAACCGACGAAAAAATTTTGGTCTGTCTGTCTGTACGTTTGTCTGTTTGTCCACCCCAACAATGCCTCAAACGGCACCAAACGGCCAACCCCATCCGCAGTGCCAACCAATATTGCTCAAGGTTTAGCGTTCATAGTCGTGCAACTGTCAATTAAAAAGCAATTATTGCACATATCTGAGGCACCACAACAACGCTTCGATGTTTTGTATATATACCAGAAGAAGCACACACAAGTAACTCTAAGGAATGCAGCGTTTATCGCGCTGCGCTGACAGTTTGAGTTTGAGTTTATTCAACCACGTGACAAGTACACGAAAATACACTGTATACGTTGTGTGGTACGAAGCGAAAAAAAGCTGCATTTCACAGCTTGACTAGCAGCCCCTTCACCCAGAAAAAATCTAAACTACAAATTTACAAAAATTACAGGCAGCGGAAAGCGACAATACAAAAAAAAAACACGCATGTGGCCCATGACAGCAAATAATAGAATGACAACTCTGAAATACATACAAAAACATCATAACAAAGCAATGTATGAAAGAGTAAAAACTGAATAACCATTACAGAAATCACCCAACATTCATTTACAACACAATCAGCACATCCGATTTAACATTTCAGTTTTAGACAATATACGCAGATTATCAGTTGTTAGTTTCTATTTGTTCATCACACTTCGAAGGCGGTAATGTAGTATTTGTGCGAGGACAACGTAGTTTGTGCGAGGACAAGGTACGTGCCAAGTCTCCGTACACCGAGTAATGCGACTGGCAGGATTTGGGTTGCAAGGTAGCCAAGGTGCGTAAAAAGATACTTCCTCTGCGTATTTCTGATTTAAAAGCTGACAGAAGCTGGTATTCGTAATAACAGATAATTCTTAAAATTCTATATTTTGCAAATATTGAAGCAATGTGTGCGTTATAGGATACACCATCAATGCACCGCAAGGCATATTTTTGTAACACGACCAGGTTCTTTAGAGATGTTTTAGAGCCTGTAGACCAGACCAGATGACAATAGTGTAAATGTAAAGAAAAAAGAGCATTGTACACTAATATTTTTTCTTTCACAGGTAGTATGTTCTGGCATCGATGCAACACACCTAAATCTTTACAAAGTTTGTGACTAATATGTTCGACATGGTAATTCCATGCCATGTGTTTGTGAAAATGGACATTGAGAGTTTTAACTGTTTGACAAATTTTAACTTCAACGTTATTAAGTATTCATTTGTGAGACGTTTCGCACAGAACAGTACAGCCTTGCTTTTAGAGCAATTAATGTGTAGAGAATTTGCCACAGTCCAGGCATATATTTTATTTAGTATTTCATTAGCAGAAACAATGAGGTCATCAGCCGTTTCCCCAGAAAAAAATATACTGGTATCGTCCGCGTAGATTACATATTTTACAGAGCTGTCAATACGTACAATATCGTTGATAAAAATATTAAATAATAGGGGTCCCAAAATGCTACCTTGAGATACACCATTCTTAATGTTCATGGATGATGATAGCTCTCGATTTATTGATACACATTGTTTCCTATTAGATAAGTAGCTTCTTATTAAAGCTAAAATGGTACCGCGAACTACATAACAGCCAAGTTTTTATAGCATAATATCATGGTTTATTCTATCAAAAGCTTTCGAGAAATCTAGAAATATTCCTAGGGTAAGTTTTTTTGCTTCTATATTTCTTAGAATCAATTCCTTTTGGTATAGTAAGGCACTTTCGGTGGAGAGGCCTGACTGAAAACCAAACTGTGACGGCGTAATAATGTTGTGTTTATTAAAGAAATTAGATAACCGAATAAAAAATAAGTTTTTCTCACCCCTTAGAGAAAACTGGTAAAATCGAAATTGGCCTGTAGTTTCCTAAATTGCTTTTGTCCCCACCTTTATATATAACTGTTACTTTGGCGTTTTTCATTCTCGGAGAAAACAGCCCAGTGGTGAACACGAGATTATAAATATGTACTAAGCAGGCGCATATGAGACCTAAAATGTATATTATAGGTTCTAATTTTAAGCCATCTATGTCCTCGCTTTTACTCAATTTAAAATGCTGAAAAACGCTGATGACCTCTTGTGCGTCTGTAGGATTAGCAAACACAGAATTATTTAAAGCAGGAGGCAAATAACCTGATGAATCACAATTATGACTACTGTCAACTAGTGAGGTAAAGTACTCGTTAAACTTGTTTGCTAGTACTGCACCCTTGTATATTTTATTTTTGATCACCAGCTCACTAATATCATTAGACACTTGTTTGGTAGATATAATAGCATTAAGTTTGTTCCATAATTGCTTAGAATCGGTGACACCGTCAAACATCTTGAAGTGATAATCGCGTTTAGCTTGTTTTTGTAGTTTAGTGAGTTTATTTCTGTAAACCTTAAAAAGTTTAAATTTATCCGGGTCTCGCTTTACCAGAAACTCTTGATACAACCTATTTTTTTCTTTTATCATTTTGAGTATTGCGGAAGAAATCCAAGGTTTGCGTGCCCGTTTTGGTCTCTTCAAAGCTTTGTAAATAAAATGTCTTTTATACACAGAACGTAGAGTATCAATAAAACAATCATAAGCAAGATCAGCAGAAGAACTAGATAGAACATTGTTCCAATTTAGAGTTCTAATTTCCTCTCTAAAAGAAAATAGCGTTCGCGGATTAATTTGTTGAAAGTGAACGGCAGGAAGGATTTGACTCCTTAGACTGGTTATGTTTTCTATGACTATGATATATTGGCAAATGATCACTTATCGAGGCACGCAGGACACCTGCCTGTAACGCACTGTTTGTACAACTTGTGATAAACAAGTCTAATAGAGTATAAGTGGTATCAGTAATACGTGTTGGAATGGTAATTATGTTTGTTAAGAAAAAAGAAGCAAGAAGGTCTGAATAGTCTCATCTGTTTATGTGTGTCACACACCATATCTATGTTAAGATCACCTCCCAGCACTAGCTAGTAATTAAATTGGTTTACAACGGAAAATAGGTTTTCTAAATATTGAATAAATGAATCGAAATTGCCACTTGGTGGCCTGTAAATTGCAACAAAAATGTAGTTGTAATACTGTAAAGTTAACGCCTCAAGGTCATGGTGCACAGAGACAGATCTCCACGATACTCATACATTATTTCAGCTTTGACATACAAGCATACACCCCCACTAATTCTCAATTTTCTATTTTGGTACACAACATTATATCCGTCAATACAAAACACGTCTGTTTCACTACGGTACCAAGTTTCAGTCATCATAATAACGGAAAAGAAAAAATTGAACTCATCAAGAAACAAAAGAGAGTTTTCTTCTTTCGAACGAGCTGACTGCATATTAATGTGAAGGAATGTCATGGGCTGCCTATAACGGCCACTAACATACGAGTTCAATTAAGAAACGCTGGAATACATTGCCATTGTTCACAGCAGAAATATAAGTCTACTATTAAGCTAGACAACTTTAGCCAGATCCGCCTCAGAAGTTACATTTAAAACAGGTGTCCTGTCTGCTTTCCGCATGAAGATCCTGCCCTGTGATACCCATACATATTTCCATTCTCTTTCACGCCTTGCTTGCCGCGCCTTACTGAGCAGAACCTTTATTTCCATGCACAGGTGTTCATTTATATATACAGGGTTACTGTTGTCAAAACCAAGACGAGTGCTATCTAGTTTAATCTTTTTTGCTGCGGACAACATCTTGTCTCGCGTCGTTCTGGTGAGGAATCTGACGACCACATTTGATTTCTTTTTATCTTTCGATAGTACACGGTGCGCGACGTCAATGTCGTTTACTGTGACATCAGTTTCTAAGCACTTTCGCATCACATCAGTTTCTAAGCAGTTTCTAAGCACTCTAAGTTTTCTCCAAGTTTTCTTTTTCGATTAGCGGAAGACCTTGGATTTCAATATTCATATTCCGGCTGTATTGCTTCAGCTCAACAATTTCCCGTTTAGCTTCTTTCAGGTCCCTCCGCAGTGCAACGCGATGCTCAAAAAGGTGTTTCCAACGCTTCGCTACGACATCACGGTGGTGGCACTTGCCCGTGGCTTTGCGTTCTACACCTTATCACCTCCGAGACTGGCGCGAATCTTTCTGCGTGGGCTGCACGTTTTCGTTTTCGAAGATAACTGCCAGATGGCACTTGTGTCTAACGTGCCTCAATGCGCTCGTTCCCCTCCGCTACACGCTCGAGGCACTCTAACGCAGCGTCTCCAGAATACCATTCACCGATTTTCTTGCACAGAACATCAAATAAATGTCTTGTTCACTCTCTCCAGACGCAAAACTATCGTCTTTTTTACATGCTGATCTGTTGGCAGCAGTAGCACGGTGCGTGGTCTGCACAACGGTTGGCCTAGTTGAAGCGACATTTCGTATCAAGCTTCGTGTTGTTCGATATTGCTCCGCAAAATCTACTGACGACTGCAATTAATCCTCAGTATAACAAATGCTGGTGAAATTGATATTCACTACAATAAAATTGGGCCTCTTTGGAGAAAATATAGACACATTTTTCGTTTGCTTTTTCGTTTACAAGAAAGCAGGTGCCAAGACGACTGAGCAAATGCAGAACCCCAAAGTTCTAACTTACTTTCGCACTAAACTATAAATAATATTGAATATAACAATTAATAGTACACAAATAATACATTTCACAAATTAAAATAGAAATTTACTTAAAAAGATACTACAAGCTACACCACCTAAAACATTGCAAGAGACAAGAGGTGGCCAAATGCACATTAACAAGGCTGACTTTAAATGTAAATTATTTTTCCCCTTAATTTAAATGCTAATGCAATTGACTGCTAGAGCAATGTACACTTCACAACATTCTTAGTATAAAATACTTTACAAATCAAATACGCTGCTATCTTATTAAAAAGAGGCAAATGTGTAAGCCCGCAAGAAACAATGGAGACGAGATGAATGTGAGAAAACTTACATCTCCCATGTGGTCATAGGTGTCTGAAAATTCATCCTCATCGCTCTCGAAGTCAGATCCATGGCCATTCATTCCTCCTGCTAGAATTTGTAACAAGCGGAATACAAAGCACACTTTCAACTACAACATATCACGTTCAAGGAACAAATGCTAAACAGCTAAACAACATATTCCTGGCCTCCATGAACAGATTTGAAAGGCCATCCAGTCGATGGCCATTGAAGCATTGTCAGTCTATTGGCCACTGAGTGACTCGGGCGTTTTTGCAGAAACGGTGCGGCCCTGCCGATCTTTGTGTTTTTTCATATTAATGCCAGCAGAAGGTAAATTAGATAAAAAGATTATCACAAATATGTCAGTTATTCTTGGTCAGACAATTCCATAAACTGTTTAATTGTAGTTATGACAGCATAATTTGTTTTTAAGAGCTTCACCAGCAAAACTGTGGAGAATAGGACAGAGCCAGACAGCCCAACAAAGACAAGCACTTTGCTGTTATTTTATGTGCAGTTAGCACAATTCAAGTATCAGGTATGCCTTATGTAGTTCATAACACTCAAATATACTGTTTTTTTTTTCTTTTTCTCTATCGTGAGTACAAGCATACCGTGAATGAAAGGGCACATTTGCACTGTTTTTGATTCTGTCACTTAACGCAGTTTCGATGGTGGTGTGGGATTCTCTGTTGACTTGATGGCCTCCGAAACCCCCGATGTGGCAGATCGCGTTTGACCGCTGATTCAATAAACCATCAGTTGGAAGGCCTATCAAACATCCATGTGACAGCTGTATAAGAGATCTAAGCACAACTAAGTGCTGGCTGAATGATAGAGGCCATGTTGAAGGTCATCTTGCACAAACATACCATAAGAGCAGTTAAAATATGTTTAGCTATGCAACCTGCAAATAAGAACCACCCAGAAGTCGAAATTCAGTTGTGGTGGGGAAGTAGTGCACAGGTGTACAACGAATACGGGGCAATGAGAATTTTTCGAAACGATGCCGTAATAGAGTTAGACACATTTGATTATCCAAACGCGGTGATCACTCGTTGCACTTTTTCCTTTGCTACCCTCCATTGGTATCCTCTCCCAAAGCCGCTATGCCCTCTCGCAGAGCGCCCCTACCAATCTCGCGCGGCATGCATCACCGCCGACACGCTGCTCGAAATGCCGTCTACTTGCGCTTGCCGCGTCTCCGTCTCTCTGTAAACTGCATGCTCATACGAATCATGCCGGCTTGGACTCTGTGTTGCGTACAAGCCTTCAAAGGATCGCCAATGTGATTGATCCGTACAGCACCAAGCTGTGCCAGAGCACCTCCGCGCAATATGAGAAGTCACCACCACTGCCTTCCGCAGATTGTGGCGACGATGTGGGTTGGTACGTACATTCCGCGATGGTTGCCCACTCGTTGCTGCCCGTCCCACTGCAAGGGCATTATCAATGCAGGTGCAACATGACGAACAACAACACGGCACATGGGCGACAGGACGAACAACAATAAGCAGTGCGGACAGCGGCTTGCAGAATAAGCGGAAGTCGTCGACTCCTGCTCGATCAATCGCAGCATATATGTATTGCACATCAGAGATTCAACTTTTCCACGCTACATAGAAGCTTGAAAGGCCCAGAGAGGAGGAGGGATTGTTTTGTGAAATTTGTGGCACGCCGGCAGCCCGTAGCATTGCCACGATGCACTTGTTCACTTGAAGTGTTTGAAAAAAATAGCAGAGCTGGTTTAGGGGCCCTTCAAGTGTGCCAGCTCGAGTACAACAGCGCAATCAAAGATCATGTGCGCCATGGTACAAATGAATGCGGCCGTTCAAGGGTACAACACAGTCATTACTAGGCATGAACGGTGGCATGCCCCAGGAGAATGTAACTGTAAACAGCCCGACAGAGAGTTATTTTTCTTGGTCTAGTACATTTCATTACGTCACAATAAAAACGATGGTTAAAAAAATGCACATACTTGGAATGTATTTACTACAGCACTAAACGAGTACACTTTGCTGGAGCACAGATTCCATAACAAGGCCAAACGAAAGAATCTGAGAGTTTAATTTCTAAATATATGCGTCACCCTTACCCGTTGCTTTTCGTTCTGGCTTATCTTCACTCTGTTTCTTGTCTGCCTTAGAGTACAATGGCTGCTCTTGTTCTGCAGCTAGGAATGAAAAAAGACAGAAAACCTAATTACTGAACTTTCTGCGTATAAGACAGCTTGCCACAAAACTAAGCATTATGGTTTACACACAAGAAAGAAAATGGGGGCTCGCTGCCAAACTTGCAATAAAATATGCAAAAAAGGTCTTATTCTGGCTAGGAAACCAGCAGATCAGTGTATAAAACCTCACGAAAAAAAATGCTGGCACCAAAATTTGACACTTCTTCCAATTTGCCGGTTTCGACAACTGATTAGCCGTACTTCAGGGTCCCCATGGTTAATAATGTTGTTGATTATAGCTTGATTGCAAAATTATGCTCTAATGTTGTCGATTAGCTTGATTGCAAAATCTTGATTTAATGTTGATTAGCTTGATTGCAAAATTAGCCCCGCCGTCGTGGTCTAGTGGCTAGGGTACTCGGCTGCTGACCCGCAGGTCGTGCGATCGAATCCCAGCTGCGGCGGCTGCATTTCCGATGGAGGCGGAAATGTTGTAGGCCCGTGTGCTCAGATTTGGGTGCATGTTAGAGAACCCCAGGTGGTCAAAATTTCCGGAGCCCTCTACTACAGCGTCTCTCATACTCATATGGTGGTTCTGGGACGTTAAACCCCACATATCAATCAAATCAATGATTGCAAAATGATGCTAAGTGGTTCGATTTACCAAAATGACACATCATTATGAGGGATACCACAGTGGGATCATCCCAGTTCATCTGACCCCTTGCATTTTTCTTTATAGTGTTCTTAAATATAAGTATGCGAGAATTTTTAGTATATCGACCCCACTAATTTTCACTAAATACTGAGCCTATGTCCTAAAGCCTAATTGTGCCATTTCCTTTTAAAGCTACCAATTTAGCCCGTGATTACCTTCGATTGTCTCTATGTCATCTTCAGACTCTCGACTGCCATTCAATTTGACCTGTGGAAATGCAGCGGCCATCTGAGGAGGAACAGGAACAGAGTCAAACAGGGGCCCAAGCAGATCCACAAACTTGGCCACGTGATCGGTGTACGACATTGCCTCGACAATCTGAAAATAGAAATGATGACATGAAAAACTAGCAGGAAAACTTGTTGCACAGAACAGGAAGACTGAAGGGCCATGAGCTTAGCGTGAAGTTTCGGCTTTTCCTAGCAAGGCACAAGGTGTTCATTACCACAGCTCATTATGTTCAAGCAACAGTGCAAACGTGACAAAGACCCTGCCAATAACCAGTCTGCTTTCAATGCTGTAACTCTACCACCGCAAAAAAAAATTTCCAACTAACACTACCCAGCAGGCGTTCTGACATTTTCATTATTGGAGGGGTCAATGGGAAAAAAAGATTCATTTGTACCCACCAGGAGAATACGATACAAATTTAGCCGCTGCATCGGCAGCATTATTGTCCTTGCTATTATTGTCACGCCAGTATACGAGTGCTTTACACGAGACACGTCGATTAACTCGTCTGAATCTCTACAACTTGGGATGGCCAATTAATCAGCAACCCCCACAGTCCACTATCAACATCTGCACAAGCTGCAGGTGCCTTTGGAAAAAAAACTTACAATGACTAATACAACTCACAATTCTTGATGCAGGCAACATAGAAATAAAAGCTGCACAAGACATGCAAACGAAATCACATGTGCGAAGCCTACTCAATTTAAATTATCACTCATAGCCCCTCAGAATTAGACATATCAGTGCAAAAAATAATAAATACTGGCACCTGCTGTCAACTGCAGTGTTATGTAAACCCACAAACCCCTTATGTACCTAGCACAAGTGGTGAAGTGTATATTAGTAGTAAAAGCTACTGTTTTCACCACCCAAAACGATTGCCCTCTGACTGTAGCGTGATCACACTGACTTCGAGATTTAGGGCACGGGCAACAGAATCCAAGCAATGGATTACCATACAAGAAGAAAGATAGCACACATTGAACATATTTTTTATAATGTGATCACTGACAAGGGCAATCTTGTATTCCTTGCATTACCTTCAGCGAGACATCATGCTGCTGCACGAGAATCGCGCTCTTTTACAGTGAGCTTCGTAACTCACAAGTGGGACTGCAGTATGCACTGGTAGTAGTAGCCAAGACCTGCAAGGCATATCACTTTCAAAAAGGTGCTTATGTCACCTACTTCACTCGTCTTTGTCCACGAAAGTTTTGATGAAAGTGTACCAACATTTTATGGCTCTATTAAGCTGGTATCCCAAACTATTCCGGACCATTACAGATCTGCTGCAAATATTTATGGCCCCCTTAAATTACCCTCCGAGAAGTAGTTCAATACCTGCAAAAAGACTGCTAGAAGTATTAGTCTTTTAAAAACAAATCATTACTATTAAACAGCCCTGAACTTTGCTAGACAAACTGAAAAATTCTGCTGATATGCAAATTTTTCACCATGCTAGGGTTGCTCACAGCTTGCTTTATCGTGTATGAGCAAGAAGCAATCAAGTGACTGAAAAATGTAGACTAATTAATAGAAATTCTGTCTTGATACATTAAGCTGCAAATATAATGACTGCTACTTCTATATTTTCTCCTATGAATTCGCAGCTTAGTGAAGAATTTTTCTATGAGAAGCTTCCCTATAAGATTAATGACAAATCATGAAGCACGCGATAAAAAATAAGTCATGCATTCATCAATAGCTGAGTAGATCCCTTAATGCATTACATAACAAAAAGAGAGTTTTTAAAGGACAGATAGCATGTCAAGCATGGAGCAAGAAACACTTGGGAGCACAATGCGGACGAGCAACCTCCACAAATACAAGACGCGACACTATGTTGCTACAGTGGAAAGCGGACCTCCCTCAGTGTTTCTCAAAGCACACTCCCAAGCTAAACATACACTGTCGCATGCAACCAGTAATGACTAAATGCACTTACAGAAAGCCATGCATAGGACGAAGCTTACAAATTTTTTTTACCCGACACCACAAGAACGTGACAGTAAAGTGTTCAGACATGCAAAATGCAAGGCTACTTCACGCATTGGGCATTAAGAAGAAATAGTTAAAGATTTGAAATTGTAGACAGCAGGTTAGCTCTCCTAGTTATCCAGGTCAAAGTTGACTATAGTGCAAGACTTGAGCAGTTAGTTGCAAGGGTTAGGAAAAAAATAGAAATTAGATGTAAGGTGCCAGTAATATCAGTAAAATAACACAATCCTTAGGAAACATGGTGCTGGCATTATCTCAAAGTAACCCCGTGAACTTTTCCTTCCCATAAATTAAGACTTGCAAAGTAAAGGGAATAAACAGAAAAAAAAGGCCAATAGAAACAGACCGGTATTGTGATGCGTTTCCACATTCCGTTTTTGTCAATATTCCCTTGAGGCTTCAAAACTTCAAGACTTCTATGCCTCATTTTTGGCTTAAAAACCTTTGACTAAGGTTTTCGACTGAAGGATCTCAGTCTACGAATTCGCAGTACTGCAGCTCACATTTACAGCCTGAATTCAGAGATTCCCTATTATTCCTTACACAATTAAACATTTAAAATTTATGTTCTTCAGATGCGTAATCATACCTGCTCCTCTGTGGCAGTTTCTTGACACTTTTTAACAACCTGAAAATAAACAAAACAAGCAAAACCAAAATAACAGAACACAAGATAAATAAAAATTGTGGGCAACAGAAAAAAGGATGCATATAAAGTTCAAAGAGGCACATCGAAAGGGAGAAAAAAAACACAGCAAATCTAAATCAAGAATCGAAACCAAAAGAGTGGCATGCAAGAACTACTGAGAAGAGTGCAGGGATGCAATGCACGCAACTGCTGTGCTAAAACAAATAGGCTAAGCAGCAAAGCACGAGTGAACGGTGCACACAGACACATGGCCGTACAAAATACTGGCAGACCCGACATCCCTCTACTGGACGAGCAATACCTTAACGAGTTCCTCTACGTATTTCTCCATAGCTTCTTGTTTCGACATGTCGCCAAGCTTCATCCAAGCATCCCTGCAAGTGGAGAAGCAGAAATGTGCTTGCATTTCTGGATGCGACTAAACCATTACCTCGGCACACAGGACATAATTCCATGTTAATATGAAGTAAATGTAATAAAAAGAAAGAAACTCTTCTGCGCTGATAAAACAATGTGCATTTTGTTAGCAACATCGTGGAGAAGACTCCAGTATTTTCTAGCATTTTTAACATACAAGGTGTGCGCACTGATTACGTTGTAAACTAGTATTAAAATTTTAGACATGTTAATGATAAGAGTTCTGAAAAGTGGATAGGAAAATGACGCTTTCAGTTTTGTTGTGATGTATAACCGTTAGCACTCTTTTACTCTATGCTTAAAGAAAACTGGTCAAAACCATAAAAAAGGTGCGCATGGTGTAACACTGCAGCTCCGTTTCAAAAGTGAATTGGTGTTGGGCTGTAAAGTAAACCATTTAGAGCCAGCTGCCATCCATCCCACTGAAGCCAGTGTATACACTGCAGTGCCACCTAATAGACACCATCGTTACCCGCCATGGTGGCTATGGTTTTCAACTGCTGGCCCGCAGGTCGCAGTATCCAATCTAAGCTGCAGTGGCCACATTTTCGATGGTGGCAGAAATGCTAAGGCCGATGTGCTAAAATTTAGGTGCACGTTAAAGAACCCCAGGTGCTCGAAATTTCTGGACCTCTCTACTACGACATTTATCATAACCATATCATGATTTCGGGACGTTAAAACCCAACAATTATTATTACACACCACTGTAGTCCTAGCAGCAGAAAACCAAATGCTGCTAAATCGTGTGAGCAGAGCATGGCAGTTCGCCCAATTGGCTATGTAATTTTTATGGGCAATTCGACTTTGGGCCACTGGAGTCTGTAAATGTTCCAACGCGCAATGTTAATGCACTTTGAATGTAATGACAGAGTGGAAGCAACAACAGCCAGGACACACTTTGTGCGTATTATCACTACTGCAACAAAGCTGGTAGAGCAATAAACATATCTCATTCCTATGCCCTTTACGTAGTCAAATATTCCGGCTGTTTGAGATGCAGTGTCGATTCAGACCTCAACTATCGTGAGAAATAGAGCGACCAAATCTAGCATGATCACTCAAATAAGGCCAATCTACTTCAACAGCTTCATGTGCCTATATCGTGATATAACTCTGAATAAATTGAAGCAAAACAGCAATTCACCATTAAGATGTAATTACAAGCCACATGGTAGTAAGGGACCATGGATGAATTTTGACCCCCTTAGCAATATACATCCACCCAACACACAAGAGTTTTTTCTTCTCCATTGAGATCCCAACAAAACTTCTGAATGTCATTATCACTTTTTGGCAGTAGATAGTGTCATAATGATCAATATAGTTTTTTATTAAGCATTTCATGTGTTTGGGAAGCCACTTCTGGATAAACCATGCTTACAACTACACAAATATTCAGATAAACAAGTCACCTCATTATCTTTTTCGGAGAAATGTAACTAAACATGCAAATATAAACACGTACGCAGGTAAAGACATAGCCAGTTTTGAAGTCCCCAGAATTTTACAAGCACAAAAGAGGCAAGCACAAGTAAGGATCTCATGAACATCTACATTAGGCTTAGAGTTTTGTGTAACTGACGTCACAAAATAACAAAAGTATAAGCCACAAGTGCAAGTTCGCACATGTAACATAGTAATAACATCTGGCGCTTTACATCCCGAAACCACCAAAATATGATTATGAGAGATGCCGCACTCGAGGGCTCTGAAAATTTAGACCATCTAGTGTTTTTTAAGGTGCACTGACGTCACACAGTGCACGGGCATTTCGCCTCAAGTTTGCACATGCTTCAGTCACATCCTAAAAAGGCAGCAGAGGCAATCAGAATCAATTTGTACAATCACAGCAACTTATCTGCATTAAAACCTTAACATGTTAACAATTTGCCTGAACCTCTGCTGTGTCTGTTGCAGAAGAGTTATATAAACGAGACAGCAAGCAAGAGAACATTTCATGTATCTTGCTTTTTATGTTTTTATAATTGAGATGCACCATATTCTTAAATGAGTTAAAAAAAAGTATGACTGAAGTTTAATTGAAATTTTATGGAGACTTGGTTGAGAGCCAAAATCTTTAAAAAAATACAAAGAGGAGATAACGCACCAGAACGTCAACTATGCTCTGTTTCAGAAGCTCCCATCAGCACTGTGGAGGCTGCAGGCCCCTCAGCCCCTCCACATGTATTCATTTCCGCCGTGTCGTCTGCCGACCATATACACCGCGTCTGTTTAACGAATTGTAGTTATTACGGCTAGTTTATTAACTTAAGCGTGAATTCATTGCTCTGTTGAAGATTGGTAGAATCTCATGCCGGCGAATAGCTTCACTTTGAGGCTGTTTCTCTCCGACACTGTTCGTGGCTCTCGTATGTCTGTTGCTCCGTCGAGGCGTTCCTTCACGTCTTCCGCTGCAATGCTCCTTCTTTTTTTTTGTTTTCGCCAAAGGAGGCCTACTTTTTATGTGCAAGCGTGTGGCTTCCTTACACCCCGTAACTTTGGTAGTGCTGAACCAAAGTGTTGAAACAGAATATAGTTGACTGCAACGAGCAGCATCACCGAATCTAGTTTACTTACCCACAAATTGTGGTACTGCAACCTGTTGCACTACATTTGGTTAAAATCATTGGCATAAACACGTAGAAGAATCACTCTGCAGGATTGCCATAAGCCAACAAAGCAATCGTGTAATAATTATTTGCTCTGCAACACTGTTTAACACACATTTACATTGAAACATCGTAGTCCAAGGATGGATACCTACGAATAAATAACTTTATAAGTCGTATGGAAAACTGGAAAGAAACCTTGTGAATTCAGCTGATCATTATTGAAAAAAAAAAAATAGTACAGTACCATTTGGCATTGCCTACAATGTCCCAGAACCTGGGCTTGGGCACTTTGCATTCTGCTACGGGTCCGAGTGTCGCCTGCTTGTAGTAGGCATAGAACTTCAGCTGAAGCTCGTGTGAAGGCTGAAATGATCCTGCACGGAATGAAATTGCAGATGATGGTTCTCGATTCCCACAACTGTGTGCAGACACACGAGACAACGGGAACACACGACCGAGCAAAAGCACGTATCCTACAAAGCATTACAGCAGTGCCATTTCATTGTTGGTACGTATAACAGGAAACTCGCTTGCTGTAGGGTAACAGTGTACAGAATAACGATACCGTCACGTAGGCATAGCAGTCTTGCATAAAACGTCAAACTAACGGTACTTCCTTCAACAAAACAATGACGTGTTACGTAAGCACGTAATTATAAAGGCCCAGCGACTGTCCCCACAGGGACCTCCTTCCCTGCAAAGTTGGCAGGAGAACGTGTTCTAAAATATTAAAGAACTACGCCAAGTAAATGGCGTTCTATTTCTTTTGGGAAGATAGCTTGAATTATTGACGTTCAAGCAAAACGAAGCCCGTGCACGTTTTTGTTCCGGGTAGCGAAAGTCTCATCGGCACGCTTCGGAACACTCGCACTTCGCACTTCCGAAACTTGTGCTCTCGCGAAACGGGCATAAAGATAGCAACACAAGCGATACTGCCCGATGCGTTGCAAGGACACTGATCTGCGCGATAGGGTGCTTCAAGGAAACCGGCTTCGAACTGGTGACGCCACGGATACGTTGGACCGTTTTCTTTTTTCCTCGTTCAACCAATACTTTGCAATAATCGGCTACAGCATGCCGCAAACTCGCTGCTTGCACTCCGAATGGTCAAGACAATGGTTTCCTTCACGAATACCTTTCAGTACACACAAGCGCAATCTTTTCACCTGTTTTTTTCTTTGGCGCTATCGGTTTAGTTTTCCTCAATGCGTCGACAGGTTCTAAATGGGTTACTCGCGAGAAAGACATGCGTGTTTAACCTACCGTTCTTTGGAAGGCCGCGGATCACCTCCACAGCCGCGTTAAACCTTTCTTCCGTTGTCATAGTGGTGAACGGAAGCTACAAGATGCGAAACACTGACGCATGGGAGATGTTTACATGCAGCCAGGCAGTGGTCGCCTTGAACTCGATCACTACATTAACAACTCGCTTGTCAGATTGCCACTCGGAGATCTCTTTCCTCTCCGCCCGATGGTCGCGCCAGCTGGTGCATGGTGTGATACGGGCAAGAAACATCTTCACTATTATCACATTTGAAATCTTTTGTACTGATTTTTGCTTACGGTACCGAATAAATGACGTATTATGATTTTACACCAGAGGTGTTTTGTTCTAGACGTTTCCTTGAGCGTTGAAACATAACCGGATTGAGCTGGTTCAGGTTTTCTGCGTACCCGTGCCGCCGGACAAGATCTAATATGGTGGCCCTGTGAATGCATGGTACACGTTGCGAGCTCCCCTCTGTCCGAATCGCGGCTATTTATTTCCCCTAAAACTGAGTACCACTCTCATTTAGTCTCGCACGTATTCATTTAACCTCAGCGGAACTACGATGGCAGACTCAAGTTTAGACCAGTTCTTCGCGAAGAAAGACAAAAACAAGAAAAAGACCAAAGGGAAAGTGACTTCCGAACAAATCGCCAAGAAGATGGCAGATAGCGGCGAGAGCGCCGAGAAGACCGTCAAGAAGGACAAGGAAAAACAGGAGAACACGTCGGGAAAGCTGTCTGTCACAATCCCTTCGCTTGCTCAGGTAAGGCGGTTGCGGCGCGTGTCCATACGGCGCCGCTGCCGGTTCTGCCGTGACCTCGCTTCAACTCCCGGCTTCCTGGCCTTCCCTTACGTGACGGAGCAAATATGCTTTCCCACGAAGATGCGTTGTCCACATCTTCGTGGCTTGTATTCAGTAGCGAGCCGGTCGTCTCTGCACGCGTAGTGATACTACGTCATTGCGATAACTTGGATGCGGATGTATTTACATCCCTTAATTGCACTGACGGCTGATTAATCATCCCTGCGACCGCTAATCCTGGCGCCCTTTCTGTTCGTTTTGACTTCCAGGGCGAAGACGAGTGGAACGACTTCGAGGAGGAGAAAGAAGTGGATTACAGCGGTCTGCGTATTCAGGCACTCACAATTGCGTAAGTGCGCACGCCGAACAACTTTAGAATTAGCTGGCTTTCGTTCATTGGCCTAACTGACAACGCGCCGCGTATCTCTGTGCGTGTGTTAAGTTAGAATAATGACTTACCGCTTGAGGCAAGTTATGACGACGTACTGTGAGGTAACTGGCAGCGCCTGAACACAGTACGCTCTGCCCCCCGATTCCTTACGTGTCGTTTTGTGAGCTTCACAATTTCTGGAACACGCTGTACTCAAGTTTTTTGTAGCCTGATACCTTTAAGAGTGAAGGTGCTTGCATCTGCAGCTTCCAAAGCTTTTCGTAGCAGCAGGACAGTTCTTGGAACCATTGTGTAATGCTGTAGACTTGCAGAAATCTGCCGTGTAGCTCTCTTCATTAATGGGCCACTCCTTGTAAGGGGGGGGGGGGGGGGAGGGCAGTACTGTACAATTTTTACACACCTGTGGGAGTTCACCATAGTTGTGTAAAAATAGAATCATTTATATTTAGCTTTTCATTTTGATCAAGAGTTCATTTGTTGTTTCTAGTGGATATTCTTTCATTCTTTAAACATTTAATGATCGTCAATCTCTGTTGTATCTGCTACAGATCACGAATAATGCAAAGGGGGGAAAATGTGATTGACAAGGGTGTTGCCTTTTATTTACATTTGTTTCTGATATTTGAGATTTCCCACGCATTGTGCAACTTTCTATCCCCTACCTTAAGCTTAAAGATGCTGTTTGAGAAAGTCCACTGGTGCCATTATGTATTTCATCTTAGCAATATTGTTTGATTAATCTGTGCATTTTTTTCCCAATTTACACTTGCAGCAAAAAATTGTAAGTTACTAACTTTAAGTAAGTGCACTACTTCAACTGAATTGTGAATGGCTGCAAAAAACAGCGCTGTGTCCTCGTGTGTCAGTTCTTACATCCTGTTCTTTGCCAGTTGTCACACCGGATTGTTTCATGCCTCATTGCTTTTGACAATCTGGTTGATATGAAAGTAATGCTAACACGAAGCACGTCTTTTCCAACACTTATTACTTTTTGGACTTTCCGTGCTGGGCCAGTGCTCAGAGTGATGGTCCCCCCATGTCGTCATTGGTACCAGCTGGCCAAGAGCAGCGGATGATAGGACTTGCGTACAACCAAGCATCATGGTTTATGTTTAAAGACCAGTGCCGATTTATAGATAGCTTTCATGCAACGTCATGGTCGCAGCTCCATAACGTACTGGTGCACCAGCATGCTGGCCTTGATGACAATGAGGCAGCATAATTCCATTGTACTTGAATATGATAACAATGTGGGCTGAATTTTATTGGCCTTTATCTGTTGGTAATGAAAGAATTTACAAGTGATATAGTGATAACATGAGTGTGTGATGCCACAAACCTTGAGTGTGCCATGCAGTTCACCAACATGGTGGTTTCAGTGACGTCAAAGCAAGCCGTCTATTTGGTTACTTAATCAGAGATAGATTTGATCAGCACATGCACATCATGGCATTTGTGTGCCTATAAGCATTAAACGCGAGCTTGAAACGTAGTGTGCAAAGTGCTGACTACCTCTTCTGATTCTGTCGCAAAGTCGTTGAGGCATCTTTCTGCTGGACGTAAAGTTGTCAGCTTGATTCCTTGCCATGGCAGCCTCTTTCCTGTTAGGATGAGATGCAGTAAGGCTTTGGGTTGAACTTAGGATTAGTGCTACAACAAATGTTTCATTATTTATACATGTTTGTCTAATTCATATACTTATGGGCTTGTATGGCTGGATGAAGGAACTTCTCCGCAGGAGAAGGGGACAATTTTAAAGCCTTTAATTGACGATGAGATATACCGCGAGATCCCGAGCAAGTGCCCTGTTCCCATTTTTGGGAGAACCGTGCGGCCTCTTCTTTTCTCCAACCAATGGCTTTTTCATTCTCTGTTTTTATTCACCCGACGGGTACAAATGAAAACAGTGCATCAATGCAGATTCAGTAAAGCATTTGACCAGAAGCACGAGTGTCCATTCCTTATCTTTAGTGGCTCTTTCACCGTCATCTTGAGTTTTGATTCATGACTGAGCAAAGGCCCCGTGTACAAATGTTAAAATATCATCCACGGTAGGGGGAAGAGCGGGGCACTTGTTCGGGATTTTACGGTATGTTTGGTATACTTGAGCTGTGGTGACTAGAAGTGTTTTGCAAAAGATGCTGCAATGATCAGTATGTCACATGCTTGTAGAAGGGCCTCCAATATGATGAAGTGGTCTTCAGATGGTACATGACCTTGCCCTTTTGTTTTGAGTGGAACTACCCTGTTGCCATTACGATACTCACTTTAGTGCAGGATGATGCCGACCAGCTAGTATTTCTTGTAGATCTTGCTCTTAGTCTGCTTTTAGTACATACTAGCCTAGTCCCGGAGACTCCCAGATTTTGACATTTTCTTCCGTTTGTACAATTGTCATGATAATCTCCCAGAAATTGAAATTTCTACGTGTGATCTGGCCGCATTGACAAATATGCTGGTAGTCCACGCTAGGCTTTTTGCGAACCCACCACATTTTGTTATAAACGAATTTCATGAAATCGCTCAACCAAATTCCACTGTGTCCATTGGGCTGAGGTTTGTATGTTCTAAATACATTTCCTAATAGTGGCGTGTGATATGAACTTTAGTACCTCCTCACCGCGGTGGTCTAGTGGCTAAGGTACTCGGCTGCTGACCCGCAGGTCGCGGGATCGAATCAGGGCGGCGGCGGCTGCATTTCTGATGGAGGCGGAAATGTTGTAGGCCCGTGTGCTCAGATTTGGGTGCACGTTAAAGAACCCCAGGTGGTCTAAATTTCCGGAGCCCTCCACTACGCCGTCCCTCATAATCATATGGTGGTTTTGGGACGTTAAACCCTACAAATCAATCAATCGACGGACTTCAGTACTGAAACCGTAGAACAAAGGTCGATCGAGAGCAGCGTGCTACCAGCACCTGTATTGTCTTCTACAGTGTGCGTGGTTGTGGCCACAACCGCTGTGGACGCAATAGTGGACATTCTTGACACGATCATGTATGGCGACGTGTTAGGGACAGAACTCCGAAAGCGTGCGCGAGTCTAACGCTTGACCCCATCAAAGCAACGCGGCTTTTTGCAAAATCTAGACAAATTCGCGACATATGCAATTATAGATAGCATAAAATGACTTAGTTTTGAAGGCACGTACGTAGCCTACGCACGCAGATTGAAAACAGAACTACAGTTTGCCGCAACCGCCGTGCACAAAACCATGATCGCGGTGATGCGATAACGATTTACGCGCTCCAAGGGCACGTGGCTAATTCAGTGGTAGGTTAAAGGCATTGAAGATGTAAAAAAGGGCTACAAGCATTTTGGCGTTCCTGTGCAAAGAATCTAGTAGCGAGCAAAGCTTTGACCTGTGCTTTCACGGCATGCAGCTGCACCATCCCGTCCGTTCACGTGTGTCCCAGGAAGATAAACGAGAGTTGTTTTGACGGAAATATATTTTTCTGGTTGTTTTGATGCTGCGAAATTTCGGAAGTATTTGCACTCCTCCTTTGATACTCTCACCCTAGTGGGAAACCTACCTCGTGTGTTTGGCCACTCCAAGCCATTATAAGACCGCAACGCCTGTGTTGGCGCTTGCAATTGGGACTCCGCCCCTCTTGTTCTTGTGCGATGTTTTTTGTTTTGTTTTCTTTTGGTGCCAAGAAAATAGGGGAAAATGATAATTAAACGAGTTTAAACCCCCCCCCCCCCCCCCGTTAAATCTTTCAACTTGGCAGGTATGTTAGTACTGAATATGCAGAGTTCTGCCCTTGTTTGATCTTCTGTTTTTCCGTTCTCTGTGTGCACGCAAAAGTGTTACCCAAGACTGTCCTTTCCATTGATGGAGGCCTGGGATGTCTCATGGCTGAAGGTGGTTGTCAGGCACAGAAAAATGAGGGACATTTCTCACTCTTGGATCTAGGCTTGCTCCCAGCATTTGATGCCGGTGATGGTACACTCGTCAGCGCCAGTGATGATTCTGTAATGGTTTGCATTGTTAGGCCTCAATTTGTAGCCTGTAGTGTAATCATGACAGTTGTAGAGTCCACTATGGTATCTCCTGGTGCCCTGCTACTTTAGTTTGTTTATTCTTTATTCGTAACAGTATATCACAATGAATACAGACAAGAATCCCAAAGTTGAGAACTGCACTGGGACATTTAATTCTTGTACAAAGAGAAAAGCAGAATACAGCAGGAAATAATGTCAAATAAGCAATAAATCAGGGAACCTTTTGAGTATAGACATAAAAGCAATGAAACAATTTAATTATACAAATATAGCTGCAAATTAGAAACAAAATCTTTATATATATATATATATATATATATATATATATATATATATATATATATATATATATATATATATATATATATATATATATATATATATATGTGTGTGTGTGTGTGTGTGTGTCTGTGTGTGTGTGTTTGTCTGTATGTATGCTTCTGAAGTTTAAGTGGGCGACAGGACGATGCCATTCTTTTTTCTAATTAGTATGATTTGTGACTTCAAATTCCACCAGTATCCGTGATGGGTTTAACAGTTTTTCCTTAATATGCAGCGAAAAAGAAAAGGAGGAAGAGGCAGCAAGGGAGCAGCTGGACGAGGATGGCGAGGACTGCCAGCAGGCTGGTGACCAGCAGTCTGGACCTTGGAAAGTGCAGCAGCAGCAACAGCAGCAGCAGGCTGCTGCGGCGGAGCAGCCATCTACACCACCTCCCGAACCCGAGCCGCAAGCACCACCACCCAAGACAGGTTGGCCCATCTGTAAAATAGATTCTCAACAATACAAGTTCTGTGGGGTCAGGGTGTTTATTAGTATATATAACACACAGATGCATGTGAAACTGTCCAGTTTTAACACGAAAGTGTTTCCTGCTAGTGTCAACCACGACTCCGCTGACCTATTTTCATCACAGATGTGGTGTTGCAAAATATATACTAATAGATTGCAAACAAAAAAAAACAGGAAAGGTTCTGTCGCTGGGAGTCTGATAAGAACGAGGACTCGTGGTTGGAGGTCAGAAACGCGATGTTTACTCGGCGAATGTAAAAGACTGAGAACGACGCCATGCCTGCCTTCTCCTTCCACCTTTAATCCCACACTGATCCTAATGATGAAAGTAGGCGAGCGGTGCGAGACCATCTTCGTTTTCCATTTTAACATCTTCCTGCCCGCGACAAAGAAGGGAAAAAGATGATATGGCACACAAGCGAAAAGAATAGGATGGCACGATACAAGCCAACACTGCCGCGTCATCGCACTGGCTAGGCGATAGTCTGAATTCTGAATTCAAGCCCCTTGTATAACATGTTGCCCTATCTTCTCGTTTGCTGGCTGCAGAAAAGGTCGATAATTGACGCATGCAACATCTGGTACTAACCACCACTTAGTGTTCACAAGTTAGTCTTGCACACAGCCAAATGCAGTTTTGGGGAGTCCCAATTCGGTTCTAGGTTGTGCAATCAAGTGCGCATTATCTGGTTATTAGCGAGGACTTTTTTCTTCCATAGATGTTTGGAGTGCTTCCGAATTTCAGTTGTTCTTCCAACATCACCTCGCTGCTTGCATGCGGTTTGGCAAGTCTGTGGCTCGCCCATACTTGGTATGATGTCACAGCTCTCAACGTCTTTGTGTGCTCCTCCGTTCTTTGTTATCAGGCCTTTGGCATTCATGCATATTGACTGTCGTTTCCTTCTTTCTCATAATTTCTTTCGATTCACCAGAATGAGTCTCTCTCTCTCCAAGCTGTCGGGTACTGTTGTGAGGTTCTGACGTCGTTTAGTCCTGGATCATAATGGCTGTGTATCTTCGAGTGCATATCACGGAAGCACACTCTGTTGTTTAAGGGGAGATGCTACTCGAAAAACGATTTTCTTCAATAAGAGTCTGAATTTAACACAAATTGGCATGCTAATACAGTTTTTTTTCCTCTTTTCAATTATGTCATTTATTTTCATGTAGATTGTTTGGTTTTCTTTCTGCAGGTCAGATACTGCAAAATTATGGCCATTGTTATGCAACAATTCTGACCTATAAAAATTTGAGATAAAGCATGCAGATATAGCTGACTATGATCCTTTGGAACTGTAGAGTGAAAAAAGCTATATAAATTTTGTGTGTAAAAAGGTGAAATACAATAATAAAATAGAAAAATTTACTATGGCTCTGGTTGCCAAGGGCTTTCAATGTTATGTAATTTTTGAAAAACATAATCAAGCAGCACTGACAATCTGAATAGATACTTGCACTCTATGGGCCTTCATCATGCTATGTGCAAAATTTCATAGAGGTATGACAATTCTAAGTATACGAACTAGCGTGTATAAGAAGCACAGATCACACAAAACTGCAAAAAGAGAAAAACGCATTTGAAAGTTTGAAACCTTTTTTTTTTATCACAGAGTTGTTAGAAATGCATAATCTTTGGCCATAATGTTCAACAGAACTTTGAAAAGCACTGCAAGTTACTAGAACTGTCCTGCAGCATAGGTTGTGCCCTCATGGTCCTTGCGAGCACTCTCTTCTAGCCGTGCCCTTTTCACTCCACGACGTCGGTGGGCCCTTGCTTCTGCTGTCAGACGCTCGGACATTCTCTTGATGCGCCTCGCATCGCGGGAATCACTGAAAGTAACTAGATCTCTAGATGGCAGTATGTTGAGCTCTTCCAGGATGTGCTCGAAAGTAGCACGACCCTTGTTGAACCACAGGATTGCCATAGCTGCGGCAGTCTCGACAACCGTTCGGGAGACAAACTTAGTCTTGGGGCAAGGTAGCCAAATTTTGCTGTTCAGGGATTCCGATGCGTTCTGGGTTTTCCCTTTGATGCATCGAGCAAGGAGCTTCTCATCCGTTAGCCGCTTATAAATGGGCTAAACAGCCAATCCCTGTGCTTTTGTCAGGAGAGGTGTGTGGTGTGGTGCAGGTTCACCAAGTGCTTCAGCGCGTTGATGTTTGCACCACGACTCTGTTCCTGCAGGGCAAGACTTGTGGCTGCCAGCATTGTCAGTAGAGCATGAGTGGAAGTAGAAAGCCCATACTGCAGTGTACATATCCCGTACACTCCCCCTGTTGCTTGTTATGGCAATCTGATAGTATGTTTGGAGCTTCTGAATGGCTGGCTCTTTCATTTTCTGCCCTCGTGGTAATTGCACATGCAGCTTCCGTAGCGCGGTGCCAAGTCTCTTGGCCACATGATTAGTGCAGTCTTCTTTTTCTATACTGACAGCACCATAGACTTTTGACTCTGCAATTGCACTATATGCTTTGCTGTCACCGTTACTCAAGAATGTCATGAAATGCAGTGGGGTGTCATAAGTCAATGTTCTCTGCCAAATGCGCATTGCAGCCTCCGTTTCCATGGCATGGGAGGAACAGTCTGCATTTTTTTCACATACTGGGCCATGGAATGCCTGCCACACTTCCTCGTCTGGGCCCATATCCTTGTGCCTACTGCATGTCAGGCAGTAATTTGATATGACCTCGAAGTCTAAGCAGAGGCCAGTATCTAAGGAGATAACTGCGCCAATCCCGCTGTGGCTTTTGTGGCCCCTCTTCTGCCAAGTGCCGTCGAACATAACAGCCACATCAGTTTCGCCTGCTACTTCTTTCGTCAACTCTTTGGATCGGCGCAAGTTTTCACTCACAGCTGCCATGGCAGCGGTGTGCACCTTCTTTGCTATCGAAAAAAAATCCTCGGTGGTGCATTGGCTTTGGGAGTCCAATAATGGAGCAAAATCTCGACAATTGCTCATGCCCAATGCCGACAGCGCGTGCAGCCACCACCGCCTTCACATTTACAGCGAAACTATCTCGGGATCTCCCACTGTCGTACCGTTGGCTCACTCGGCTGCTGCCGTCCGCCGTAACGCGCAGTGACGTATAGAAGCATGAAAGAATAGTCGCTGAGCATTCGCTGTTTTCGCAATGAAGTTCGAGGAGCGACGAAAGTCCCTTGCGCTTTTCTGCCGGCTCCCGAACGGAAGTTTTTGAATACCGCAAGCAGGGCATGCCGCACCTACCACAAGTGCCGTCAGCAAGAGGGTGTCGCACAAAACTGTCGTTGCACAAACCTCATCGCACCGTCTTTCGTCTTTTTCGAAGAAGCCGAGCTTCTTTTCCGAAGCACTGACGAAAGAAAGCGCAGCGTGAATCCCTTCATCGCAGCCACTGTCGCTCGCGCACTCGTCGATGCCGCCGTCAGCCTAGCACACGTAGGCGCGCTCTCGTTCGTCGCCGTCGTTCGGGGCGCTTTACGCCGCCTTCTCTTGAACTTGTGCTTCGTTTGAAACTTCTGCGGTTTCATGTTGCACTTTTTCGGGCTTGTCATCGCGGAAATATGCGTAGACGCACAGAAAAGCAGACGGACCAAATGCCGAGGCGGCTTAGGGTGCCGCGCGTTTGAAACCGCTCGAACCACGTGATAAAAAGGCCTCGTTTTTTATTTCTTTCTGCCCACGTACGAAACTGGCGGTCGTCGGAGCTGTAAGAAGAAGGCCGGACGCAACTTTCCCAACCGATCGCGATGGCAGGCGGCACTGCGACGACGCGCAGTCAAAAATGGCCAATATCGGCGCAAATTCACGAAATTTTGAGCCACCGCGATGCTTTCATACACATTTTTTTGCATTTTGCGGTTCGAATTTAGTTTTGAAATTTTCACAGATGAAAGAAGAAGGTTTGAAGATTACAATGCAATAAAAATCAGAAATACGAGAAATTTTACTAAAAACGCGATTTTTCGACTCGCATCTCCCCTTAAGCTTGTCCTGAAAGTTGAGATCTTGATTCTTCTGGCTGGTAGGAATTTCCACGAGTCATCTTTAAAGGGATACTGAACGAAAATAGGAAAAACTGACAAAACTTCGAAATTCCACTCGGAAGATGCCACTGTTCCGATGAATGAAGTCTATTTTCCGTATTTTCGAACAGTTGGTTGAATTTTTGATGGATTGTGAGTGCGGGGCGGCTGCTCGCGAGTGCAAGCAGTGAAGTCAAACTCACCGAGGCATGTTCTTGTCCTCCTCTTCCTTTCCCCCAGCTGTCCTTTGACTCCACTCTTTCCCTTTCGCAAAAGCGCTACCGCTTAACCCCAGCCGGAAGCATTGTTCGCTGCTGTTGCCCTTTGTACCGATTCTGGGAACCGAAGTGGAAACTGAGGAGTCAAGAGATGCGAGCAATGGGCTAGCATTGTTGGCTTGCCAGCTTGGCGTCACCCAACGTCACATGCCCTAGTTCACGGCGCTGCCGTTAGATGCGACAGTTTGTGAAAAAGGCATTCAATTCATTATTTTACCGTAGTTTACGCTTGGATGAAGGTTGTCTCTATCAATTTCAGGACCCAATCTATCGATTTGGATGGAAATATTGGTGGCAAAAATTTTGTTCAGTACCCTTAAAAAGTGTTTGCATGTCTTCTTTCTCTTTAACTCGTAATTGTTCTTTGCTTGGTCGCCTTGTCTTTGGGAACACGCTTGGCACTTTTGTTGCAGTGGAGCCAGATCTCAAGAGCTTCAATAACAGAGTAGCTCGAAATGTCTTCAGGGTTTCCATAAACGGCAGCTGATGTAGCATGACGTTCTATGACATTATTTTCAGTGCCGTAGTTAGAAGTAGATGCAGACAGCTTGTGCTAAACCGCAGCTCGTTTCACTTTATCTTCACCATCACTTCTGAGAGTTACATGGCTTAGGTCTTGTTCAAAGTGGTACCAGAATTCCTCAAAATTGCAGCCCTTTTTTCGTTGTCATCGACGGGCATTCTCTCACTCTGTGACATACTGTAGCTCGGCTTAGACTTCACTGATATTCCTGATGGTTGTGCGAGTGCACCAAATGGTCTCCTTTGTAGTTCCTCTAATTGACGCTGTAGGGCTCATAGCGCTCTTAAGATGTCAAAGTCAAAGGGTTCACAATGTTCCACATCTCTTTCTAGTTCTCCAAGTGTATATTATCAAACATCTGGTGGTCGACTTTCTAGAATTCGTCTCGTCGATTCAAGGTATAAGCAATATTCCTAGGCCTTGCTTATTCGCGGTGGTGTAGCCGAAAATGCTGCATCACTTTCTTTTAAGGATTCATCAGGTGCTGTGTGCAATGCCTTTCAAATATCTTGAAGCTGCCTAATATTCTCCTCAATCGTTTTGTCTTTCTTCTTAGCGCTCATTAGTTCATTGGCTTTACGCGTAAAAATCAACAACGTTGGTGTGATGCAATATAATTTAAGGTTAGGGTCTTCATAACTACTCTCACTAAAAGGCATCAGTATTCCGACTTCGGGATCGTTTCATTGACTATCCTCGCGCAAACAGGGCGAGTCGGGTAATCAACAGTTGGTAGCTTCGAGGGTAGACCTGCAGGAAGGGCGTCATCGTAGCAACACTTCATCATCCTGGCCTCACGAGGCTTGAAGTCGTCGAAGAAGTGAAAATCAAGTTATTGGGAAGACATCTTCAGCTGCTCCGAGGGCTGGGCTGACAGGACACAAATCTCTTATCTCCACGGGCATCCTAGCCTTGCGAACCTCGGGTCGTCCTGAAGGACAAGAGCAGAACAGAGCCAAAGTAATCGTGATGGGCACCCGCCTCGCGTCCGGGCGGCGAACGCGCTTCTTCAATATATTTGCCATCATGGTCTCAGTTCCAGCCTAAGCTGTAGTCCCGGCTTTCAGCACCAAATGTAGAAGACTGACCGCCGTATTCATAAACCTAACTTAGCATTCATTATCCTTATCACTTAAGTCAGCCTTAGCCATAAGTTTGCCCTTAACGCGTTTCAAGAACCTACCTTGTACTTATCACAGAACTTCCCTCGTACTTAATTAAAGGTTAAGGTAGCCTATGACCTACCTGAGGGCTTCCTTAAACAACAAGGCGGGGCACGACAACTTTGCGTATTTCGTTTATTATGTGGACCACAAAGAAGAAATATTGAACGGCACAGCATACACGTCACCGCTGCGGCGAGTCCTCAGTGATTGACGAAACCTGGTTGAGACCTTTGACAAGCAGGAATTTTCGTGCCACTCCCGCTTCACAAAAAGTGTCGTGAAGAATGTGCTCACTATGCTTTTTCTGTAGGATAGTATCCATCCTGGTCATAGGTTTGTTTTGCCCCGTTTTATGCAGCTGCTGATCGCATCGCACTTTTATGGAGTTGGCACATTTCAACTTGGGAGCGATGGCCCTGTCAGTGTCTCGTAGCTGATGGTTTCAAAAACACTTTTCTCATACCGGTAAAACTTCTCAAAGTGGCGCTCTAGTTGTTTGGTCAGCTATTCACGGGTGCCCATTGGGTCGGCTGTTGAATTTTATCGCGAGCTGCTTCCACGTTTTTTGTTTTCTCTGAAGGCACACGGCATCCGTCTTAGTACTTGCTCACGAAATTCCTTCGCACGTAGCCACTTCGCCGGTATGTCAAGTGCTCGCATTTGGGCGCACTCTACAGGTCGCCAGCTTTTGCGTTTCGATGAGTGCCGCCTCTATGGTGTGTGGTCTCTCCTGCACATGTGCTCATCAGACTCATGATTCAGGAAAGAACGAAGGCCACTTCAATCTCTGTCACAACCGCATTTACGAAAGGAGCACACTGCTCATACACCACGAAGTAAAAATTTTCACAGTTGTTCACGATTGTCCGCTTTATACCTGTATGTTCATTTTGTGCATCTTTCTTTCTGTTTGAACAGCCTGCTTCCAGTGTTGAGCTGCGTTAACTGTGCTTGTCTGCGCTTGTACTGTGGATGCCCATTTCATGCGCACTTTCTGCTCGAGATGTGCACTGCAAGTTTTAAGCTGCTTGCCGTTTTTTGCGTGACTTGCAATTTGTTGCTGTGGCATTCATTTTTTCGCCCTTGTGGCAAAACAATGCACGATGAACACTCGGCTACCTCTGTGAAGTCACATTTTACTCTTGTGTTGTAGCTATTCCTAGAAAGAGAGATCGGCCACGTTCCTTTAGCGCCACATGCTTCACCCGCTGCACAGCCTACTACAGTGAAACCTCGTTAAACCGTAGTTGGCCGGAGCTCAAAAAAAGTACGTACTAAACGGTAATACTGCTTAACCGAAATAGTGTCAGGTCGCTCACCTGTCCAAAAAAGAAGCCTTCAGGGAGTGCGATGAAAAAACAAAAAAACGTGCAGTAATTTATTAACTTTGTGTGACGGTCTGTAATCTTCATTTGACGACGCAACGGCCTAGCAGCAATGACAGCGGCCTCAAACTCAGTTATGCTGTGAGCCAGCTTTTCCGCCAGCCCCCTCTTCTCGGCGAATACCCGCATGACGCTGACGCAATGCGCAGCTTCGGCCACTGTCGAACCTGGATCACCCGTGTTGTCGCTTTCCATGTCGTCCTCATCACTATCATTTGGCGACACTTCGACAACCGAGGCAACAATGGCTTCGTCGGACATGTTCAGAGATGTCTGCACATCGCTGTCTGCGTCTCTAAAGTCGGGGAAAGAAATGCCTTCCGTGACGTCCTGCCGCTCCAGCACTTCAGCTAGCAGAGTTTTGCAAGCTTCGTCTACGGTGTCCGAAGTCTGGTCGATGGTGTCACTGGCGTCACCTGCGTCGCCCGCACACACACTGAAGCCAGCACGCTTGAAGCAATTTCGAACTGTCGTTGCTTCAACCTGCCGCCACGAGTATTCGAGCAAGTGAATCGCGCCAATCAGGTTGATGGAGAATAATTTGCCACATTCAATGGCGAGAAGAAATCTGCGCAGCAGGTTCTTCTTGTGGAGCTGTTTTACAGCTCGAATGATGCCTTGGTCCAAGGGCTGGGCAATCGCTGTTGGGTTTGGGGGCAGAAACGCCAACTTCACAGATGTCAGGTTGTCCAGGGCGACGTGTTGTCTAAAATAATAACTCTTCTGTTCTTAGCCGCAAAACGACGATCGATGAGGCGCACATACTCCTCAAAGAGTTTTGCCGTCATCCATGCTTTGGTGTTGCTGCGATAGACGACCCCTGATGGCAACCGGGCGCCTTTGAAACATCTAGGCTTCGCTGACTTCCCAATCACGAGGAGCGGAGTTTTGTCGGTTCCAGTCATGTTTACGCCAAACGCCACTGATATTCTGTCTTTTGCATGCTTGCCGTCGGTGCACGTCTCACCTTTGAACGTGAGCGTTTTGTCTGGTAGCAGCTTAAAGAATAGCGCTGATTCATCTATATTAAAGATGTCATCAGGTGTGCAGTCTTTCAAGATGTTCTTCAGCTGACCATTTTGCCACTGCTCCACGCCATCCACGTCAGCAGCAGCACCTTCTCCCGAAACAGTCCTCGTGGTAATGCCGTGCCTCGCCTTAAATCTGGCCAGCCAGCCATTGCTGCACACGAAGTTGTCATGGTTGAGCTGCGAGGCAAAAACCAGGGCCTTCTCCACGAGCAGGGGTCCGCTGATAGGCAGATTTTTTGACCGTGCAGCTTTTAGCCACTTCACCAGCGCCTCCTCTACATTCGGAAACGCCGAACCGCGTAGCCGCGTAGCCGGCACCTTTTCGCAGTTGCAGCAGCACTGCCGAGCAACTTCTCTCTGGAATTCCGAATTGCACACACCGTGGTTAACGGCAGGTCCTTTTCGCGTGCCAGGGCCGATTTTTTCGTGCTACCTTCAATACCACGAATTATGTCTAATTTCTCCTCTATTTTCAGCACTCGATGCTTTTGTCCCAGCTTCGGCCTGACGCAAGTACGAAGCAGCACAAGCACACATACACAACACGTGAAAAACGACGCGAGAGCTGTACGGCTCGGATCAACCAGAGAACACCTATGCACAGCGCCAAAGGAACAAAGAAATCGAAGCAAGCGCACACCGTGTTAGCGTGTTTGGGCAAAGTGCCATCGCGTGGACAACACCAGAAGCCTTGCCGGCCGAGTGCTTCTTGTTGCATAAAAATCCAAGAGATGGCGCTCGCCAACACAGCCCCCATCATCATCAACACAAACAAGCGAGGCGTGTTTTGATATCTGGGGCTTGCTGTTCTGTCGGGACGACCAGTGGGGGACGACATGCCGCGGCGAGTGCGCAAGGAAAATTGGAAAAACTACTTATTACCCGATACATACGCGATAAGCTGGTACGGATTATGCGGATGCAAAATGCATTATGTTCAATGGCTGCCGAGTCGGGGATTTGACTTCACTACTTTTAAAACGAAACTACTATTTACGCGGGTACAGTTTAACGTAGTTTCACTGTAGCAGCTTCAGGAACTAAGGCAAGTGACATTCAGTTCAGCGGAACGACCAAGTGGTAAATGCATTTCAGCATACTAAGGAGTCTCTTGCAAAAGCCGCCCTGCTCGCATATACGCAACTTGGGTTACCGCAATGTGTAGTGGTGGATACCTAAGGCACAGCTATTTGAGTTGTACTACAGCAGAAGTCACGCGGTAGGTGGTAACCAATTTCCTTCTTCTGCAGAAAATTGAGCCCGGCTGAATGCCGATACAGCACTTTTGGTATGGAGCTCCTGGTAATACACGTGGCTATATGACATTTCTGCCATTACAGTTAAACCTCGTTATAGCGAGACAGGCTATAACGAAATAATGGATATAACGAGCAAATTCTAATTCCCCTTGAAAGTCCCCACACAAACCAATGTATTCAAAACCTCGTTTTAACGAGGCAAAATTTGCCTGTTATGGGATATAACGAACAAATTTTGTTAGGAAGTAAAATTTTGAGCCGATGTCAGGACAGTGCACAACGCGAATTTGAGACAGCGCAACGCGAGAACTGTATTTAGCAGTTCAAAACTCCCGCCACGTGCCCTCCAGCAACCCGCGCAAAGCAGACGGCACGCGCTGTTTCCGGAGGAGAGGTCGCTGCACGTGCACCGCTTGGCTACCACCGACAGCAGAGCGCTCCGCGAACGTTTCGCCCTTTTCTTTTCTTTTGCGTCTTCTTTATATTCACCTCCTCTCCTTTCTCATGGCGCTGATGCGCACTTCCTAATCTTACATACCCCCTTCCCCTTGAGTAACCGGCTCCTAGAGGGCAGCGCAAAAGAGCACTCCTTCTGCCTCTTCCTCTTCACAGTTACCTTCTCTGCAAGTGTTGTCGCTCAGCGTCGTGAGCCGCGTTGCTTTTGCGTGCATGTTTCTTCTCTTTTTTCACCGCTTCGGCCTTATCTTTTATCGTGCTGCGCTCGTGATTCCAGCAACATGAATGCGCCAGGCGGGAAGCGAAAGCGCATAACGCTAGATCAGAAGGTGGCTATGATAAGAGCCGTCGAATCGGGGACCAAGAAAGGCAACGTGGCAAGAGACTTTGGCGTATCGACGAGCACACTGTCAACCATCTTCAGCAAGCAGGAGTCCATCATCGACGCTGATGCATGTGGCGTGAAAGGAAGTGCTAATAGGATGAGGGCACCTGCCTTTGAAGCGGTCGAAAGGGCCGTTTTTAAATGGTTCTTGAACACGCGGGCCGTGAATCTGCCGGTGAGCGGCACCTTGCTGCGAAGAAAAGCGAGAGACTTTGCCTGTATCATGGGCTATGACAACTTCGTAGCAAGTTCGGGTTGGCTCCAACGCTTCAAGGAACGTCACGACATTGTCGGGCGAAGGGTCTGCGGGGAATTGCAATCTGTCAACGAAGCAGAGGCTACCAAGTGGGCGAAAGAAAACGTACGGCTGCTAGAAAAATACAGCGCGAAGGATATTTTTAACGCGGACGAAACCGCTCTCTCTTTCACTATGTTGCCGCACTAGACGTTAGCCCTCAAAGGCGAGCTGTGCCATGGCGGCAAACAAAGTAAGCTTCGGATCACTGCGCTACTTTGTGCAAACATGGCCGGCTCTGAGAAGCTGCCAATTTTCGTAATTGGCAAAAGTGCATCCCCTCGCTGCTTTAAGGGGAAGAGGCAGCTCCCAGTCAAGTAAGTAGCCAATCGCAAAGCCTGGATGACCAGGGAGGTTTTTTCAAAATGGCTTTCCGAATGGAACGAGAAGCTGGCAAAGGCGAATTGCAAGGTGTGCCTTATTTTAGATAACTGCACCGCCCACCATACCGCTGCCGTGCTTCAACACATCGAGCTGCTGTTCCTTCCTGCCAACTGCACAGCAAAAATACAGCCGCTTGACCAAGGCGTGATTATGTCGCTGAAGGCAGGTTACCGCAAGCGTGTGATAGACAAACTCCTGCTCAACATGAGGATGAAGCGAGACATTGATGTTGACTTGTACGCTGCGCTCGAAATGCTTCAGGCGGCGTGGATGAGTGTGACGGCGACCACGATCGCAAACTGCTTTCGACACACCTCATTTGCCGCCGCACCAGATGCCAGCGATGAGCCATCAGACGAAGTCGCTGCATTATGGACGGCACTTCGTGACGCCGGTGTCGTGCCTGACAGCGAGTCGTTTTGTGACTATGTGAGTGCGGACTCGGAAGTGGTGGCAACGGAGCAGCTCCTGGATGACGATATTTGTGCGCGCTGTCAGTGATCGTAACAAAACCAGTGACGATGACTCTGTCGACGAACAGGAGACAAACGTGCCGACGGCATCGGAGGCATCAGATGCGGTGGACGTACTGCACCGCTACTTCGGCGCTCACGAGGGCGGCGAAGATAACTTGAATATTGCGGCCGCAGCTGAGCGAGCCATTGTTCGCATCAGGAAGATGCATCAACGTCCAATTGCGGACTTCTTTGCAGCTAAGTCTGCCTGAAATGCAAGCTGTGTATTTTGAAGTGCATCAAAACAGGTGCATGACTTTTTCCTTTTTATTTGGGAATGTGGTTATTTTGTTGCATACCACCGTGCGGCGGTATGCTATTTCGCCCGCTATTTTTTTGGGGTAAGTACAGTGCATAATATTTGCGGTAAATGCCCTGAAATAACGAAATATTGCTATAACGAAATATAACGAAAACTGCTATAACGAAATATTGGTTATAACGAGCAAATAGCGGCGTCCCTCCAATTTCGTTATAACGAGGTTTAGCTGTATGTACATGCTGGTTTCATTACCATTGTCACGGGGTATTTAAAGAAGCTAAAAATTGTTTTCTATTTCTAACTCAAACTGAGACAGTGACTCAGTGTTGGTGATGTGAGGGGCCAACATGTTCCATTCGCGAATAGCAACTGGAAAAAAAGAATATTTAAACACATCAGTGTTGCATTTGTATTGTACTAATGTGTGAGTGTATTTCTGTCTTGTGGCTCGTGTTTGTGAGTAAGATCTCTTGATGCCGGATCTCCGGTGCCGCAAACTCCGGTTGCAACAAGGGTGAATGAAGGCAACGGTGGCGGCAAAAAAAAAAAAAAAACAGTCGAGATTGTTTATATACATAATTGCTGTCGCAATAAAAAAAAAGCAAAGCTGAACGTCGTCGGGGGGGGGGGGGGGGGACGACGACGACACCATGCAAACGCAGTGAAACTATGCACGCGTGCAAGACATCAAAAATGAAATGCGAGCGCCACAGAGACAGACACGGATATCGCGGAAAACGATTAGGTGAAGCGCCCTCCGTATCCAGCGCGGCCCCACATATGTGACGCTAATGAAAAGCGTGGCACTGCCGACGCGCAAAATTTTTTTTTTTTTTTTGAAAGAGAAGGGGGGCACACCCGCACATGCTACCGCGGCGGCGAGAACGGCGGCAACGCCTCACCCGAACGCGTGCTTGCCTCCGAAGCGGCGGCGGGGCAGCCGTGGAAGATGCATGCTCGTAGCAAAATGCCAAAATGCGAAGCAAAATTTCTATATTGTCCGTGGAGAGAATTCGTTATGTCAAGGTTGTCTCCCGCAGTTGCTTTGTTACATAGAGGTCGCAAGTACATGTGCTTCTATGGAGCGACGGCGGGGAATATAAAAACTTCATTATATCGAGGAATTCGTTATATGGAGGTTCGTTATAAGCAGGTTTAAAGGAGCACCGACATCAAATTTCAATATCGAGATGTGCTTATCATTTCGATCACTTGGTATGCATAGGTCTTCTTGGCCAAATTTGAACGGCATCCGTCGCGTGAAAGTTATTTTAATTTTATGTCAAACAGCGTAGAAAACCTCAAAGTTCAAAGCACGGAAAAAGCGCAATGAGGGTGTCTTTTTATATCGCGCATGTTACACATCAACACGACAAGCTATCAAAAGTCGAACAGCGTATAGTCAGATATCTTTGCTAACAAGTAACACGCAGGTATCGTTGAATTTTAGTTCATCTGTAGACTGCGTCCATGTAAAAGTAGCAATACTGTGTTAATCGCAAGAGGCTGGATAGGTGGGGCCATCTGGAGGCTCAAAAAAGAACCTGGCAAGCAGGAAACGTGTTCTATTTCTCCGCTGATGCTCATTCGCTATAGCTATATTGCATTGACCCCTCTACGTACACCTGAACGCTTTGCGCGCCAAAACACACCAATATAGCTAACTGAGACACATGAGCGAACATGGCTAAAGACTGCATCCTCGGGCACCTCTGCAGTGCTACTTGGAACGACATTCATTTCGGAATTCCTGTTCTGCAAAAGGTCGATCGAAGCAAAAATAATTTGCGATGTCGCGAATCGCGGGGATTCCGAGCTCTAGGCTATAATATTGAACACGAGTCGACACTTTGTACGATGGCGACAGGAATGCAGGTGACAAGGCATGACTGAATGCATCCGCCTAGCAGACGAAATGTTTGCGGAGCAGCTGAGCAACACGGCACTCTTTTCTGTGGTGAAGTGGTCAGCTGTGGCCTGATCTGGAGGTGACCGCGAGGTAGCGCCACTGCTGGTGCTCCCAGCACTAGAAATGGCGGGATTACCGGCCGTTTCGAATAGTGCTAGATACCAGTGATATAAATCAATAAAAGTGATAGTTATTCATCTCTCAGTTGCGTTTTAGGTCGCGAATCGCTGCTGCGGGGTCTATAGCTGCTCGCTGATGCAAAAATCTTGGCATGAGTAAATTTGATGTCAGTGCTCCTTTAACTGTAAACCAATACAAAACGTCTCCAATCACAAGGTACTCTTGACAGCGGGTACACAACACAGCAAGATATACTCAAAACAATGGGCATAAACAACATGGGCTACAATGCAATCTCATGCACTGAACAAAACACTTAAAAGGCATGAAACTTATTCAGTCCAAAGTTCTTGGAACAATGTGGAATGATTTTCTTCAAGGAACCACTCACTCAAAGTCCGGCGCTGATTGTCGTTTCGTTGCTCCCGATGTTTCTCTTCTGGGTACCTCGCATCGTCAAATGTCCGCACTCCAATAAGAAAACTTCTTCGCTGGTAACACGTCGGCCACTCACGTGCTGCGGCTGCAGAACGCGACTTTGCCCACAAGCGGTAAGCACACCCTTTTCCTGCTTGTAATACAAGCCTTCAACCGCAGTTGGAAAACCTCTTCAACTCATCTGCTTGGTCATTGTAGAACCAGTACTTCGCCTGATGGCGGCAAACTCTCATCTCCTGCTCTCCACCCTCTGCTGCTCGCTTATATACGTTTGCCCTGAGTTCTGGAAGGTTCGTTGGCGTGCTGTACAGCCAAAGTTGTGGAAGGGATGAGACTCCTTTCGAACGATCCGCGACACATGACGCAACTAGGGAGTCACTCATGCTTTCTTTCACGGTGGTTCCGGAGGTAGCGCGCCGATAGGTGCGAGGAGGTTGGTCAGTGTAGCGATGAGATTGGGGGGGGGGGAGACTGCACTATCAAGGAGTCCTTTGATGCTTGTTTTTTTTTTTCTTCTTTTTTTACGCTGGCTTTTGGTGCGTCCGAGCGGTGCCTGGTATTGTCGCCATCGCTAGAATTAGGTGGTGTGCGCTTTCTTGAGCGCTTGTTTGTGACATTCATCACTGTTGTGCATCTCCTCACTTTGTGTTTTCTTTCACTGCAGAGCCCGAGCCCAAGGAGACCCGTGGCGCATACCGCCCACCACACCTGCGCTCGGGTGCCGCTGCTGCTGCACGCACCCCTGCCTCACAGGGATCCCGTCGACCTATGCGCCAAAATTACGACTTCACCAGCGAAGAGCAGTTTCCCACCCTAGGTGCCGCCATTGACACCAAAGCACCTAGGCAAGTGTCGACAGTTCATAGTTCTTTAAGCTTTTCCCAAGCATGACGACTTGGAAGCCTTCTATCATGTCATATACCAAATACGTTGTATGAGCAGCCTTCAATGTACAGCGAAATCTCGATACAACAAATCTCAAGGGACAACAACAAAGAAAAGAAAGATTCATTATTTTAAAAAGTAATTGTAGTGATGCATCAAACATTTGCGCAAATAATATAAATACAACCCTGTGAGTCTCCTACCTGTGCCATGTATACATTTGCGACCGTGTTACGCTCTAATAAGCACTAAAAAAACAAACACGAAAATACACGAATATTACATAACCAGTGCATGTTTATATGAGAAAGAGCGCGATCTATCCTGATGTGGGCAGCTTGACTGGCTCTGAAACATGCGCATCCTTCTTATGCACAGCTAAGCATCGGTGTTAAATACAGGTTCTTCGTGGTGGTTCACATGCACGGTTTCCATGTCAATGCTCACGTCGTTTCACGTCTAATGGTATGAATCTAATTGGTCGTCAGCTGAGCTCACATGCATGCTTCGTCGTCACACTGTGCGTAGTGATCAAGTGTTAGTAAAACATGCTCTAGCAGTCATTGGCGACTTCATCCCATAGGTGACTCACGTCGCATGTTTCACTGTCATAGCATTCCTTTCGTGCTGCTTTCGGAGCTCATCTCGAACGTTTAATCACAAACTGATAGGCGAGAAAACAGCCCTGTAACAAGCGCACAGGTAAAGCTGCCCGACGAAAACTAGAACTACAGGCGAAGCCTGACGTGAAAACATGCGCCACAAGCAAGTACCACGTGATGGTGGCAATAGGGCTAACGCACATTTGAGTCGGGTGGGCGCGTAGAGAAATACGCGGATGCTCTGAAGTTGAAGGTAGTGGCAGGGACAGAGCTGAGCATCCTTTCCAAAGCCACGGGTACCGTGAAAACTGAAATATACGTTGTACTGCAATGTTGGTGGACCCCCAAACTTTGAATCTTTGAAAACGAAATATTTAAAAATCTCAAAAGTATCACGCCACACCCTTATGACTATTGGTCTCTGGTCTCTTTCAAACTTTCAGCTGCAGTTAATTTTAACTCGAGCGTTTGCATTCTCCCAAACAGCCAACTTGCTGGCTCGGAGGTATAATTTTGACCAGATATACATATTTTTTCATATTTATCGCAGGCACTCAGATCATTCAGAGCATGTGCCGTACATTTATTTACTTATTCTATAAGATTGCGTAATTTTTCTACCACTCCTGGGTCTGTTCTATGAACGTAACATTCATTGAATGTTCTTTAAATCACCATGGAAAACCTGGAAAAGTTGGCGAAATTAAAAAAAGCAAATTGGTTGAGACCCTGTACCCAGCATACTGCTTGATGCAAAATACAGTTCACTTGAAGGTGAAGGCCTCAATCGATAAGAAAGCGTTAAACACAATGTTGCTGGAGCCAACGTTTTGATGAGCCCAGTTATAGAAATGTTGACCGTAATGACACTTCATGTGTACCAGTTTTTCATCAGAATACTGTATAATATGCTTTAGACCACTTAGAACGTAAGCTGCCCAACCTTAACAGTTTCTATAGTGTGAGCTGTCCCACACTATAACGGCAGGGGGAAAAAAACATCCTTTTCAAATGTTGCACACATGCAAAGCATGTCAACACAGCGGCGGCATGTATCCTGGAACAAGGCCTGTGACCTGGCTTTTTTTGCATTCGTTTTAAGTTTACAAATTTTATGCATGCAGCCAACAAGCGGCCACTTCCACGCTGAAGTAGAGGCTTCTTCATTGCTTAGGCACCGTTCCCCCTTCCTCACTTTGTGTGCAAGTAACGCGCTGCCTCCTCGAACGTTTACCGTATTTACTCGATTCTACCGCGCCCTCGATTGTAACGCGCACCCGATTTCCACCGCGGAAAAAAAAAAACGTAAGACACTGATTGCAACGTGCACCCATTTTTCTCGCTGGCCCGCACAATCACACCACTCGAAAAAAACTACTCCTTTCGAGAGCGTCTTCCATTTAAATATGAGGTACGGGCGAAGCTTGTGCCCATCTGACGTGTAACAAAGCATTGCCGTCACTGTAGTTTTACCGTGGACCGATGTCAGCACGCGAAGTTGCTTCGCCCCCTTCTTCTCGACGGTTGTGGTGCCAGGCATGTCGAAGTAAAGAGGCGTCTGATCGGCACTCCCGATTTGCCCAAGCAGGTAGCCGTTGTTGCGCTGCAAGATTAGGACGAACCTCTGAAAACTGTGAAGCTTTTCATCGTACTCCTCCGCAAAACTTTTCGCATATGCATGTTCCCCTTCGGAGGGAAAAGCCTTTCCTCTTCATAAAGTTAGTTAGCCAGCACCTGCTCACTTTAAACTGGCTCCGCATTAGACCTTTTTGTAAGACTAATTGCATAGCCCGCACTGGGAGCAGTTCTGTCGTCACGGGCCGCTGTGCCGCTCGCTGCTCAAGCACATACTCGCCGAGCAGCTCTTTGATTTGCGGAAACCGACCCGGCTGTGGTCCACTAAAGCCTTTGCGTGAAGCTTTGCTGTCGACAATCTTCTGCTTTTGTTTCCGCCGGTGCAGCACGCACGTTTCGGGAACTCTGAACGACCGCGATGCGGCCCGATTTCCGTTCGTTTCTGCACACGCAATGACTTTTCTTTTAAAAGCGGCATCATGGTGCACTCAATTTTTTGGAGTCGGCCCTTCCACGCCGTCGATGCTAATGCACTACTAGATGGCAAACTCCTCAGCACACGTATGAAGTGCCGCACATGGGAAACACATAGGCAGAAATGGCCGACGCACCATGCCGACGCACGTAGGGGGCGGCCATTTTGTATTTGTCGATGGCAATAGACTGACCGTAATTCTTTTGTTCGTACTCAATTCTAACGCCCATGCGATTTATGAACTCGCTTAAACCGGAAAAAAGGTGCGCGTTAGATTCGAGTAATTACGGTAATAGCAGAGCATTTCAAGCTTTTGGTTTGCCCATGTACCGCTGAGAGAAAGCTTGGCCGAGCTGTGCACCCCTAAACATTGCCTAGCAACCACCTGGCATAGGCAGAGCTTGGCCGTGAAATCACGGGCGAGTAACAGCTTGGAACAGCAGGGCACGGCGACAGACTAGAGCACTGCACGGGCTGATTTTTCCGGCCTGTTTCAGCCAAATATGTCATTAGCATAAACGAAGCACTGTCCAATCTTCGATTATTGTGTGGGTACCTGCAGCCCACAAGACAACTTGTAAAGAGGGTTTCGAGAATTTCTTTCAGGGCCACAACTTTTACTGTTTCCGCGTAAATTTTTGGTTAATTACCCGTCTAACACTTTTGGGAAATAATCATAGAGCAATGTCAAATAAATTGGAGTCATAGCTGGTGCTCTCATCTACGCAGTGCTAACCACGCTACCTCATTTTTGCATTTCAAAGAGAGAGTGCAAAGTATATCAGCCGCATGAAGTGGAAAAAATACCAGGCATTTACACTCAGACTCTATATAAAGTGCATATGAGCTGTGGCTATCGAGTCGATGTGGCAAGTCTCCTTCAAATTTCGTTTATTGCACAATGGAATAAAAAAAAAATGCCGCCTGAATCGTCGGGGGGGGGGGGGGGGGGCGCAAGCTAGTGCATCGCAGAGGGGGGGGTTTAGAATGAATGTTGCATAGTTGGGTATGGTATGGGAATGCTTAATTGTTCATCATCAGCCTGGCTACGCCCACTGCAGGGCAAAGGCCTCATGCATGATCCGCCAATCAACGCCGTTTTGAGCTTTCTGCTGTCACGTTATACCTGCGAACCTTTTACTACTTTCTGTCTCCACTTCATGCGTTGCCTTCTCTGGGAATCCGTTCAGTTAGCTTTAGTGACCAGCAGTTATCCTGCCTGTTGTGCTACGTACCCGGCCCATGCCCATTTGTTCTTTTTTTTTTTTTTGTCTTTATTATTTATTGAGTGAAAGAGAAGCGTTGAATTCAACGTCAATAGTAAGTTTTTTTTTTTTTTTTATTAGCAGACGCTGCCTGCGTCGGCCTTTCGAGGCTAGAAAGGGGGAAGGAAGTGGCATGTTTGCAGGTGTCTGCCTGGGCCAGCACAAGGCGGCAACTGCCGCCAACGCTGGAGCTCAAAGTGGATCTCGCGGCGTAGCTGCTCCAGATCTTCGAATTGAACATACAGAGAGCACTATATCTGTTAATGGAATAGACCTGTTGCGCATAGAGCAAAGAGGAAGTATTAGCAGAGGTGCTCCGAATCTGCCAATGAATGACACCATAAGAAATGCTCCACACTTAAAATGTGCTTTAGCTGCTTCTGGCAGGAAAACACCAGGCTGGGTAGCGTTTAGTAAAGCTTTCGTATCGACTCCTCTGTAAGCAACTGTCCAATCGTACACTATGTTCTTGCTCTTGAAACAAGTTTTTCACCCCACCCTTCTCCCCCGAATCACTCCCACCGCCTTGCCATGGGTCTGTGAAAGCAAGCCACCGTACTCGATGTTCCCTAACTATGCTTATCTCCTCGTCTTCGTGTGATCGCCTTCGATGTTTGAAAGTGTTATACCCTAAATTTAGCAAAATCAGATTAAGAGCTTTCCAAATAACTGTCTGTTAGGGCACCGAAGTTAACCAGCCTGCGATATCGGCACTTTCCTCCCCACAGTAGGCAGTGTGTCGAGTGTCCGGAGCGCGATCCCCCACTGGCACCGGAAGCTGGAGAGTGGGTGATCGATGGCCGAAGGCCTCAGCACGATCAGGGGAATGAAGTCTGGCTGTCTGTGGCCCACAGTATAATGGTCGCAGGCTTGCAGCTCGCGGCAGCGACAATAGAGGAGAATAAGGCTCATGAAAAAAAGGAAAAGCAACGAATACGGTGCGGAAAAAAAAAGGTAATAGGTAAAAAAAAAAATGGCAGATCCCACATATATAAGAATCAATTTTATGCGAAGTATGCCGAGGGAAGGTGACTGTGTTGCAATTTCTTTGATACGTTACGAAATAATGTCAAAGATGTGTTCAAAAGTTGTACGCAAAGAGTTATGTTGAACAATGGCATATGGTTTATATGAACAGTTGTTTACAGCTGTGTAAGGATACCAACAGCAACATAGATATTGGCAACCCCAGAAGTAGTAAGTTGATATGTCACGCTTGTGCTCGCAAGGATGGTAGCCCCGAACAATGCTGCATAAATCAACTTCAGCGGATGGCGCCCAAGTACAATTGGCATTAACTCATTGTGACAACTGTATCATAGGAGTACATATATAATGTTTATAACATTGAACATAGCCAGCACTGCAACCACCAGAAGAGGAGAACGGAAGTGGTCTGTTTGGAAGCAGCTCAATGTCGACGTGGCTACCCTTCGCCATTCGTTCTTCAATAAACATGCCCCATCGTAACTGTTTGGGTGAGAGGTGCTGGGTACGATAACGGCACCCCCGACGAACGACGACTCATCGACTGCTGAAGTGCAATGCGCAGAGCTTTGCCGAAGTCTATGACTTGCTGGTCTACCACCTGCGATGGCGTCTCACGACAACAATGACAACGAGCCACCTGCTTCTCGCATTCCGTGGCCGCCCTACATCCAGCCTCCATCCTTCGCTGAACAAGCTGGAGAAGAGGTTGACTCATGGCTCAGCTACCAACGGGCGAGTCCTTTAATGGCTGGGATGCCACCGGCCAGCTCAATAATGTGGGACTCTTTATCAAAAGAACAGCATCTGTATGGTTTGAAAACCATGAAGGAAGCCTGATGACGTGGCAGAAGTTTGTCAATGAAATCAAGTTGTGCGTCGGGGATCCGGCAGCGAAGAAGAAGCGTGCCGAGCAAACTCTTATGCAACGAGCGCTAGTCCCTAGGAAATTGCACGACGTATATTGTGAAGGTGCTCAAGTTGTGCAAAGCACTGGACCCCTGGATGACAGACAAGGACAAGGTTGGTCATCATCTAAAAGGGATCGCGGACTACATTTACCAGCTCCTCATCCCAAAAAAAAGTTTGGAGCGTGTAAGTGCAATATCTAGCACTGCCGTACATTTGAAGCGCTGAAAGTGCGGACCATTACACCAAAGTTCAGCCGCCTGCCCAACGTCACAATTGTCGCCAGCGTCGACGTGCATCCAACCTCATCGGATCTCGCGTCCATGATTCACCAAGTAGTGCGCGAAGAGCTCGACCTACGCGAGGCGGCTTCTCTGCCACCACCTAATGTCCGAGAACCCTTTCCTCCCTGCGATTTAAGCGCTACGATTATCAACGCTGCCTCCCTTGATGACTACAATATACGCCTCGTCCTCAAGGGCCAAGCCAAGCTGTGCTTCCGTACTACCCATTGTATGACGAATACGCACGCAGACCACCTACCGTTTATCAGGCATTAAACGACCGGGCCATTCATCCTTCTGCTGACATCAGCGCATCCGCGGTCATGTTGCCGATTCTGCCACGATCGTCGTCGCATGGCAGCGCCGTCCTATGGGCGACCATGCACTTTTCTTACAGGTGTAGCAATCTGCACGTTGACGAGACACCCTGGTCCTCACTCTGACAGCAGGCCAAATGATCGGGGGAATCACCACAGTGACTCACTGGCGTCTGTGCGGAGCTTGACGCCACCACCTTCACGCTACCAAAGATCCTCATCTCCTTGACGACGTCCCACTTCACCGCAGCCGAGAAACTAGGTGGCACGATCGATGGAGGTGAGGTCGCCAGTCATCTTCAGCTACACGCCGCTACGCCTCCACCACTGACCATGTGTCATAACAAGATCTGTGTTTCTGTGGACAATGTTCTAACGACAGCTTTAGTGGACACGGGAGTGTCTCTGTTCTGCCTCTGACCGTGCTCATCCAGCGCTTCGATGGCGCCGAGCATGTCATCGCCTACGCCAGTCGTTCATTGAGAAAGGCCGAGAAGAACTACACCGTTACTGAACAAGAGTGCCTCGCTGTGGTTTTTGCCGTGCATAACTTCCGCCCATATCTCTACGGGCGGCACCTCGCGATCGTGACTGACCACCATTCACTATGTTGGTTGGTTAATCTCCGTGACCCTTCTGGTCGCCTCGCGCAATGGGCGCTACGTTTGCAAAAATTTAACTTTACAATATGCTACAAAAGTGGCCGCCATCATGCAGAGGCCGACTGTCTCTCGAGGCTTCCCCTCCCAACCACTCTATGTTACGTCGACAGTTTTTGATGATTTTTTTTGCTGCCATTGACAATACTGCTTTTCCTAACCTCGCTACCTTCCAGGAAGAACAGCGCAACGGCCGCAGCTTGGATGATCTCTCTGACTCAGCCACTCAATCGATAGGTAGCCATGGCTTTATCGTCCGAGATCGCTTGCTTTACAAAAAAATTACGCGGCTGATGATGCCTGCCTTCTTTTAGTGGTCCCCAAGAATTTGAGAACGCACGTACTCTATGCTATGCACGACAACGCATCAGCGGGGCTCCTAGGGTTTGCCAAAACGTACCTCCCCCTGCTGGCTCGATTCTACTGGCCTACCATGCGATGCAATACAGAAAAGTATGTGGCCAGTTGTGATAAATGCCAGCAATTGAAGTGACCAAATACTACCCCAGTTGGTTTCCTCCACCCCTTAATGTCACTCTTGTCTCCTTTCGAAATGGTTGGTGTGGATCTTCTCGGTTCATGCCCCGCTCATTGAACAATAACTGTTGGAGTATAGTCTGCGTTGACCACATGACACATTATGTGGAAACCAAAGTGCTACCAACAGCCACGGCCATCGATGTTTAAAGGTTCCTCCTCTCTTCTGTGATACTGCACCATGGACCGCCTCGGATTATTCTGAATGATCGTGGTCAACAATTCGTAGCCGATTTTGTAGAAGAACTCTTGCGTCTCTGTGCTTGCCAGTTTCGCCACTCGACCCCATATCACCTGCAGACAAATGGTCTCGTTGAGCGTACCAACTGAACGTTTACCAAGATGCTTTCGATGTACGTTGACTCCAGGCACAAGAACTGGGATGACATCTTGCCATTTATCACCTATGCTTATAACATGGCAAAGCATGAAACGTCTGGCTACAGTCTATTCTATCTTCTTTATGTCACAACACCCCGTCACTTTCTTAACACCATTCTGCCTTTTCATGCGCATGAGGACTCTTTCATTGCCCAGACTCTCTGTCCCGCGCAGGAAGCATGTCGCCTAGCTCAGCTTCGTACTATGGCAACCCAAGACCTCTCCAAGTTTGCCTATGATTCACGGCACAAGAATGTGTCATATGAAAAAGGAGAAAAAGTATGGCTATGGACACCCTTTCGCAAGCGTGGTCCGTACGAGAAGTTCCTGGCTCGTTACACCGGTCCTTTTGTCATCGTCGATCGCCTAAGTGATGTGACATATTCAATCACTCGTCTTGTATCTTGCGGCTACCGTTCTAGGCAGGCACAGCTTGTTCACGTCACCCGCCTAAAGCGTTTTCATCCGCGTGACTGATGCGCACCCAGGGGGTTACGTCTGGGAAAGGGAGAATGTTACGCTGAAGCGTCATTGGTGAAGGGAGGAAGGGGAGAACAAAGTGGTCTCTTTGGAAGCAGCTCGGTGTCAGCGCGGCTACCTTTCGCCATTCATTCTTCAATTAACACTCCCCATCCTAACAATATGAAGCTGTCTCGCTAACACAACAAATCTGCTACGTTGGCATTGATAGGCGCGTCTGGGATAAGAGTCACTCCGCATCATGCACTTAAAGTGCCCGACAAACAGCTCCTGGTGTATTAATGACTCGCTAGTCGTGTCTACTAGTCTATGGAGGCATGCAGCTGAAAACAGGAGTGGGGGGCGTGAGAGCGTATAGCTGCATACTCGAATATTTTCCCGAGATACGCGTACATAATATATACACTACTCTAGGCAATGTATCGTTGCTCTTGCAGCAATACCACCTGGTAAACCTTTGCTTACACGGTACTCCATAGCGTCTTTCACTCAATGACGTAAATTCATTTTAAGAGTTGTTTAAAAGACATTTAGCATGCCGGTGGAGCAAAATTCTAGACGTCTTGTACTGTGCAATTACCGTGCAAGCTAATGGAGTCATGTTCTTAATTACCCAATGCCCTCATCTGTAGCGTTTCGAAAAGTATGTGTCACGTCGCTACATTAAACCCCACAAAACAAAGTAAAACACCGTAATCATGTCGTTATACCAATACGTATGAGACCCAGGCCCAATACGGGCCCGACGCTTCAGGCCCGAGCCTGATCCAACAACCCCTTACCCGACCCGGCCTGCGGGCTGGGCCGGGTTGTCGGGCCGGCTCTGGCCCGTGCAGTGCTCTACGACAGACCTCTCACCACCTTTATTCAGTGTGTGGGCGAGACTACCAGGGGAAGAAGAAAGTCTGAAGGGACTTACTGGTACACTCGTTATGCACCAAGTGAGAATGGTATCGACAACAGCAATTCGTAACATGGCGGCTTAGCTGCAGCTGAGAAAAGATGATGCTGAGGTTACACTGGGCTTGGCCAAGTCAATTTCCTGTTATTGTCGGCTCCACACATGTTGCATCGATCACTATGTGGGGAGTAATTCTCAGCATGACCGAACCCATGCAAGGCGAAGCTAAGCGCGCTAGCTGAGTGTTTACTCCAACCTTGCTCCACTAGTGAAAGCTAGCCACGTGTTTTTCCTCCCTACCTTCTCACACTCGGTTGGTCTGTGTCTTCTGCTCCTTTTTGTCACCCACCGCACTATTTCTCGGCCTGTGCAGCTACTTTGAGAAGCTTCTCGCCACCTCGTTTGTCAGCAAGACTTATTGGCAGCCATATTGTGACTGCTCTTTCATTCAATGATTTATTCACTATGCAGTATGCATATTGCATGTAGTTCTACAGGATGGTTAACAAGATTCATCGCATGTTAACGGGCTTTATAGCCGGTCCTGCACTATAAGCATGATTGGTCTTGAGGTGTACTACTCAGTATTTTCTTCTGCTCTTCATCCAAAGTACACTCAGACATCATCATAACAGTCACATCTGTCGTGAAAATACATTCTAACCTTGTTATTACGTACCCGCTTTAAACATAATAATGGTTAAAACGTAGTTGCGATGTAGTTCTAACCGAGTCTATGGAGACTAATTAACTCTTTCGTTACTGCGTGAAATTGGTTGTTTTTCATGTCTTAGGAAGACGGTTTTCGCCAGTCTGAAAAGTGCTCCAGGATGCGTCACAGCATACCAAATTTTGCACAATGAAATGCTATTTCGCAAAAATATATGTTGTAGAGCAACAAAAATATTTTAGAATGAATGAAAATAGGAAAAGTGTGGAATTTTCGGTTGCCCGGTGGTAAACAGTGCAATAAAAACACTATATATACAAAAATATTCAAAACAAAGAAAATTCAGAATATACATTTTGTAGATAAATGACCCAGGAAGAGTCTAAAAAATGAATGTTGTACAAAATGTTCCTTTTCACATAGACAAAGAAAATTAGAACCGAGGTGCTGCTTTATTGCTCGTGCCATGCGGTGAAGCATTGCGTGGTTTCTTGTGAGACACAAGTGTACTCGTATTCTTTTCTCAGTAAACTTTTGTTGTCTTGTCATAAGTCTCCAGGTATTCCAATATAGATGGATACCTGTGGTGTGAACAATTCCTCTATAAATGAAGTGTCCAATGAACTTCTCCCTTTCATCTAACAGCACTTCTTTAAATGAGCCACCTCACTCTGCATAGGTTGGCATTCTCATATGTGCATCCAAGCATTTTTTTTTTCATACATATCGTATTAAAGAAAAAGGGTAATATCGCATGCAGTTTTAAAAGGTTTCACACTGCTCCGTAGTCGGGGACAAGATCGGCTCCGGGAGCCTTTTTGTAGTTACGAGAAGCTCTGCAGCCAGCAGCAGCACACTGCACTCCAGTGAAGTGTGGACCACGCATGTAACCAGAGTAGCTATAAGATTGTGCACAAAGGTCAGAAGCTATACGCAGTTGTAGCAGAGAAGACAACTTGAGGATGTATACAAAAGAAACCCATGAACGGCTGTGGATGTCTCAGGCTGACGCAAAATATCATGGCCATAAAATTGGAAGCTGAGGGGCTGTCATCTTCGAACTCTAAGCTCGTCCTCACTCCATTCAGGTGGGGTAACAAGAGTTTTGACGAGCGCATGAGTGTTGCAGCGCTGGTGCACACCCATGTGCGCGTGACGACGGCGTCATAGTAGCGACTAGTGACACTAGATGCAACCCTGTGTCTGATGTAACAATGCAAGCAAAACTAAAATTGCTGGAAACTCATAGAGGGCCACTTCGACACTTTGAACATGCAGCAGACCTTCGCAAATATTTTTTGTACAACAAATTTTTTCTGACTCCTAGGAACAGCTTTCTATTGAACATCTGGCTTATTATGGCAATTATTACTGTTTAAGATTGTTCGATCGCAAAGCTAACACTTTACTTTGATATTCGGCTTGCAAAGGCTCTTTTCATTACAGAACTTTGATGTTACCGTACCATAATTACAAGGAGCACTCACTTCTGTCAAGTTCACCAGCCTAGTGCACTTTTCAAACAATACATGCACATTGGTCCGCGCAAAGGTCTGTCAAAAAGCACTATGTTGCCGAAACGGGCCAGTTCAAATTGATTCCTAAAAATGAGTGCCTGAACTAACTAGCACTAGAAAGTGCTGGGTGCATGAGAAACAAATGAACCTGCCAAAATCGACTATTGAAAAGCGTCGATCACCAGAGATCAATTTGAATAGGCGTGGTAATGAAAGACTTAGGTTGTAGTGGTTGTCATGCTTACCGGTTAGTGCGTACCAACTGTGTACCGCTGAACCTGCAAACACCACAATGTGCACAAATGGTTTTCCATCATTTCAGTATGTGTGAAGATTGGCTGTTTCAGGTTTCCGAGTCTCACGCATTCGCGACGATGCCTTTGCGGATAATCATGGGAAAAAAAATACGAAGGCCTGGTGGCAACCACCACAAAACGTGCCGGCATGACTTATTGCCGATTGCAAGCCTTATCACATTCCCAGCTATCTGTTCAGGCACGCCTTTCGTAAGCGACTGCCTGAACGTGCTGGGCCGACACGTTCACTGCCGCCTCGTTGTGTAGGACCATGTTGATGCACGCAACGCTTTGCACGAACGCAAGCAGCTCACTCTTGCAGAGGTCAGAATTTCAGGTGAGCACAGAGAAGCGTTCTAGTATTGATGCTAACAAGCGCATAGTATAGCAAGTGTAGCGCTGTTGTAACCGTACTGTGCGCTTTTATTAAGTTCCAGCTCAAACGCACCTCCGTGTGCTGTCAGGACTGCTTGCAGAAATCGCTTGCTTGATCGTTTGCCGAAAGCTCGTCATCGCCGTGTTAACCCAGCAGGCTACTCACCGCATCTGTGCACAGTCTGGAATGGAGTGGGCGTATTCTACAGCAAGCAGTCGCGGCTCGCACCGAGTAGGCCAAGCGCTGCACATAACTAGCCAGTAGACGATTCGGCTCTCTGCAGCTGCACCGTGTTTCGAAAAAAGTGTTAGTGCAGGGTATGTTTAGTGCGTAGTTATGCTGTTTTTCTCGGCAGGTACGTATTAACGAGGTCTCATTGTACTTACGTGAAAATTTCTTATAAATGACTACTTGTGACGCTGTATTTGTGACAAAGCTATTCTGCACGTCATTATATCCAAATTTGTTATATCAAGGTTTGAGTGTATGTAAATACACTGTGGTTATACTCTCAATATAAAGTGATAGCCATGCCATTCCTATGAGCAATCAGCAAGCAAGGTGTCCGCTTGTTGACTGTTTTCATAAACATAATGGCGGCAACATATGCATGCGTTGGTGTTGTTTAGTGTAGTTTATATTGGCAGAAAATGCATTATAACACACTTCTGACTCTGCTAGCTGCGATGCCGTAAGGGGAGTGCAGCTGTAGTTGCAGTCTAACCTGCATGGGAATGTTGAGTTCGGCAAACAGTTGTTTCTCCTAGAGGTACTTCATTCGTATTAAAACTTGTGTAAATTTGGAGTGGCCAACAAACTCGGGTCGAAGCACTCTGTTCCAGCACACCTGACGTTTCACGCAGTTTTCAGTTCTCAACCTGCTTGGCTTGAACTCTCGTGCACGCTGTATTTGGAGCCTAAATTTGAAACTTTGCCTTCTGTGTTTCGGTGGAAGTCGCACCCTATGTAAGGGTCCTCCCCTAGTCAAATGTGAAACCGGCGTGCGCTGTGTTCACAATCGACAAGTCGCAGTCTCTCGCAGGGGCCCCAGTAACGATCGAGCAAGCCATGCTCGAATCAGCCACAGGCTCATACTTGACCTGAGGCGTAATGATTTTGAGCCTGTAGCGTCATTTGTCAAGAAAAGTGAAAGCGATCTTTAGTTGGCTTTGTGAATTTATTGTGAATTCTAGGTCGTGTGCTGTACTATTGACACGCATGTTCTTGGGCCGATCTACAGCATTTTCGGACCATGCTCAAAAGGAGTTCCAAGGAGGCTTCTACAGAGTGGGCTTGAGAAAATGGAAGCTCTTTGCTGCATGGGAGATCAAAATTTCGCTGAACCATTCATAGTAGTGTTTACTATCCACAGAATGTCATTTTTCAACATGCCCAAGAGGTGCTTTAGGACCCCTTTAAAAAGTTGATCACCTTTAAGGTTATTAGTGATCCTAGTGCTATTGCACAAAGTATACATTATGAACAATACAATATATTGTGTAGATAAAAAGCACTTGATGTTGTAAGCAAGTAAACACACTTGAGAACTAGATAGTACATATCCCTATATGAATAAAAATTTTACTGCATTTCACTCGCGCATTTCATATCAACTCGCAATTTGTTGCAGGCGGGAGTATGCCGACCACAGCTTCACATCTGTCAAACATGGCCTTCGAAACCGGGAAGACCCCTCGCAACATCACCTACAGCTCGACTTGGAGAACAAGTATTCCGCCCTACATCAAACTGACGGCAACTAGGCTACTGTGCTGCAGACTTTTTTGTTGCAAAGGAGAAGACCGTTGATGCGGTCTTGTCTCCTACCTGCCATTGTCGGAAGTGAGGACTACTACACCACAAAAACGGAGCCTATCCCTCTCTCCTTGACATTACCAGTTTACCGCTTGAGACAAGAAGGTGGCAGGGAGATGTGAAGACATTCTGCTGCTGCTACCTCTTGCTGCTTGATTTCACACCTCCTTTTATTTTTTGTTTGTACCTTTTAGTGTCCTTTGTAACCAGCAGTTTCCCCCTCATTGATGTCCTTTTTAACCCCACCCATTGTCTGGTAGCCACCCTCTCCCCCACCCCATCTGTCGTATACCTTTATTGTTTGAATATTTTTTTTTCTTGCTTCTGTAGCCCTGGACCATGGTGATGAATAATGTCTGCACTTTTTGAGCCGCAGTAACTTCAGGGACGCCGAGGTGCAGTCTTAGGCACAACTTTTGAGCCACGCTCTATTTTTGAAGCGTGAAAGTTTTTGTGAAACCTGGTGGTGTGCTTAAAAGCTTTCGGCAGGAGTCGGTGCCATGCCAGCAGGAAGGAGTGGTTATGCTTACGATGGCGGCAGGATAGGCGTTGCCCTTGCTTGGCCGAAGTGCGGTCCCCTCTGAGGGTTGTTGCACTGTGCGACGTACTGTGGTCTCGAGCGTGTGCGTGTATTCGTGTGCCACCGTAAAATGAAGTGTTCTGTGTTTCAGGAAAGGTTGGTGGCAAGGCTGTACGAATATAACGCACAAGTGACCCTCCTATCCTCTAATTTTTATTGTTGAAGTGGTCTGGTTTTAGCCATGTTCAGTCACTTCGGATGCTGCCGCAACAGTCTGAGTGATGGTACAGCATGGGCTGAACAAGAGTGGACCAAGACTTCTGTCCCAAAGGGTTCGCTGCCTACAGAAGCAAAAGAAGAAAAAAAAGTCTGTAAAACTACAGAGCATGACAGCATTGTGATACGTAGACTAAACTAGTTGAGGTTTGAAGGACACGAGTTTAAGTAGCTGCCGTGTTGCTTGGAGAGCGAAGAGAGAAACCAAACTTTTCATTTTTTTTCTTAACCTGTGCAACCTTCAAGTGCCCTTGATTTGACGCTGCGGACCTATTGAAGCTGTTGCAACTGGGAGTGTGAGCCAGGTGTCTCGTAGCAGCCTCCCAGAATACAGTCAATAATGTAAAACCTGCCAGACCTGTTTCGCACATCTAAGGTTTTCAGCTGTACCCCTCAAAGGTGGGCTTCTAAATTTGTATGCCATTTATCCATGTTTAGTTTAGAAGTTTTGTGAATGCCTTTGGATTACAGTGAAGTGATGTGGTTTAGACGGAGTTTGTACTTGTCGAGCACTGGGAGGCAAGGGAGCTGGAAGGTTTCGTCTCGAGGCGTGGTCCTGTTGAGCAGGTGGTTTAAGTTGTTGCGAGTGGTACTTGCAGACATTTTCTGATGTTGATAGCTTGTAGGAGGCGTTGATTTTGGAGCACAGGCCTCGACAGTGCAAAGCTCTGAGCAGCAGATTGTACTATATTGACGCAATTCTTGGAATTAATGGGAAGGTTCTGATTATTGTGTACTGTCTGACAATGTTTTTGATGTATTGGTAATATGAAATTGCCACTATGGGAAAAAGATTTCCTGGTACAGCTGGCTGATTTTGTATTGGAAGTGCTCTGTACTTTAAAACACTATTTTATGCAATGTTTCCTTTATAATGTAGGTGTTATGAAAGTAAAGAATTACGATCGACCCTTGTATGATGTTCTCTTCTTTACTCTATTTCACACTGTCATTTCATGCTACTTTATGTGTGTGTTAATAATGACTGGAAGTGAACGTTACAAGGTTGAAGTACTTCTGTTCGTCCAACAAAGCCTACAAGGGAACAAAAAAGGGATGATTCGTAATGACATATCGGATGCCAAGTTGAAACATGGGTAGTAGAACGTAGACACTGACAGTCCCTGACAAGATTCTGAGGGACAATCCGTATGTTAACTCTATGTTTAAGGGGGCCCTGCACCACTTTTCTAGATGTTCAAATAACGCTGCCAATTGGTCGCTGAGGCTACCGAGAAGATGCGAGCCAAATATTACTGCATAACACGCGGCCTGCCATTTGCAATAAATTATCAGTCGGCTGAAAATAGCTCTCTGCAAGTGATGCCATAAGCTCAAAAATTGCTAGTGACATCAATTGGCTGATTTGAGCATAGCGTGCTCGGTCGTTACTAGGACGGCCGCGTGAGGCCGCCATTTGTCAACGCATGTTGTCAACGAAAATTGTAAAGGGCTTCACCCTATAGTTCAGGATGTTGGCGCAGAGTTCTTCAAAGCACTGCGGTTTAGGGACAGGAAGGTCAAAAAGACTTTAAGCGGGTAGAATTAACTAGAAGGAGGTTATCTGATTGGGATTGAAAATTAAACCCTTCGCTGCAAAGTACCAGTCCTCAACTTCACTATTTAAAGGGGAAAAAAGATATATCTAGTTTTTGGTTCACTAAGTATTACGGCTAGGTGGTGTTAGCCGCCGCCCGATCTAAAGGGCACTGCCATATGGGAGAGAAGCGTTGGGCTAGGACAATTGTCAGCTACTTGTACATGAAGCATGTTGATACTAAATGGAGGAAGCGAAGCGAGCAAGTATTCAGACAACGGCAGAATACCAAGCCAAAAGGAAACATCGGTTAAGATGGTGAAGGAAACGGAGAGGGACATGTGAAAAATTGGAAAGCCTACGAAATCATCAGTGGAGACCTACCGAACTTTCAAGCAGGAAATTGCAAAAGAAAAAATCTACGATAATTCTCGGGGTAGTTCTCTGCTGTTTGAGGCTAGAACAGGAGTATTGCGAACCAAGACGTACCGAGCCAATTACGAAGGCGCAGAAAGACGCGTACGTTATGTAGTGCGTATGAAGAAGAGGAGGCAACGGCGGAACATTCGATAATGTTCTGTAAAGGGCTCCACCCTATAGTCGAAGACAATGGCGTCGTATTTTTGAAAGCATTGGGGTTTAGGCGCAGTGAAGGCGAAATAGACTGTAAACGGGTAGAAATAACCAGGAGGAGGCTAGCTGATTGGTGGCTACAATCACAGCGCGAGTGCAATTCAATCCTTCAACACATAGGGATAGTACCTAACTAGATGTTCTGTGGCCCGGCCGCGTGTTTTCGTATCACATCCCAGGAGATGTATGGGGAAAAAAAGCAACGCCGCTATCAGCTGAAGGCAATCACGTGACTTAAACGTACTTGCGGTCTTTTTTCTTTGTTTTATGCAAAAGACGGTGGCGCGTATAGACGTTAGCAAACGCCAGTTTTGCAATAAGCCGTAGAAATTACGCCGAAACGTATGGGCTATTCGCTAACAGTGTCGCTGAAACGAGTTGTGTTCTTACGCAGCTGGTGTGCTCTGATTTTTTTTATTTATTACGCGTTCGTTTGGGCTGCCGGTCGGCAAAGAAGACGCGCCACTTCAACTACTCTGGATGTCAGCTGTTTTAAGGTAAATGGGTTCTATCACATGTGTAACTTACGCTGTGGCCTTCCATGCTCCGCGCCTAAACAAAGACAAGACGAACTTGTTTCAATGTTAGTTGTTTTGAGACGTTGTGCTGTTTGTCGCTACGCCGCGCGTTCGCTCAAGGGTCCTGAACTTGAGCGTTCGCTCAAGTTCAGTTTGGACTGGCAGGGTGGATGGACGTGTTTTTTAAGCGCTCCCGATCGATTGCGCAGATAAGTCGTTTTGCATGTTTTGAGTTTGCTTTTATAATTAATAAGGCATCAGTTGAAACCTTTGTAGCACTTATTACATTGTGCGGCTTTTTCGGGGGTCAGCCACCAGGTATTTACTAGTTTGTGCGTGCGTGTGTGTTTGTTTTTCTCTTGCCACCCCGTGGGGGAAGTGCACGTACACCGAACACGGAAATTTTTGTAGTAGAGCTTAGACTTTCTTTTTTTTTCTTTCGTGGGGCAGAGTTCGTCGTACGCCGTGTTTTGTAATCATCGAGTGGGCAATTCTTAAGGACAATTTATGTCAAAAAGACATAAGTAAAAAAAACTTTTAAATGTTCAGGATGCGGGGTGGGTTTGAGAATGAACCCAACTGCAGAAGCGAATGGAGAGGAGGCTGACGCCAAGTGTAGGCAATGTGAGGTTAAGGGAAAAATGGAGAAAATAGTGGTTGCCCAGAGTGAACTGCTGAAGAGAATCACCGAGCTGGAGACTGCATTGGCGACAGAGCAAGAGAAAACGAGGCCTATGGGAGAAAGGCTCAAGTCCGCCGAGGAGGCACTAGCGAAGGTGTACAAAGGAGTGGCCGACGGAGGGAATGGTAGGGCACCAGCAACCTGAACGGCGGAGAAGAAAGAGCAAGCAAGTGCGGGAAAAACAGGTTCAGCTGGTTCAATGGTCGGAAGACCCAGCTTCAGCGAAGTTGTGATGGGACTGGGAGGGGACAAAGCAGCTGGCGTCACAGGTGCAAGTAACCCCCAGGTGCGGGACGCTCCAGCTGAAAAGTCACAGCACGTGATAATCGCCGGGGACTCGAATTGAGATTGATGCGCAGAAGCAATCAAAAAGAGGGTAAGAGGTGACAAGAGAGTTGCAGGTGGTACGTTCCCAGGACGCAAGCTGGAAGCAGTCATGAGGCAAGCGAGCGCAAAACTCAAAACTACAGCTGATGGACGAAACCTCATGATAATTGCAGGCGGTTTAAATGTCTTATATTAAGATATGGCAGGACTAGCGACCACACTGGCGAAAGGAATCGATGACATGCGCGCCATTACTCAGGTACAGGTAAACGATACCGGAGGTACCGGTGCGTGACGGCAACCTGCAAAGAGCGGTTGCCAGCGCGAATCGAGCGATATGGCGGTTAAGTCGAGAGAGAGGCTTTGAGGTGGTGGAAATAAACAGAGAGGTGCATAGGTGGGATGGTTTTCAACAAGACAGAATTCACTTAGATGGGAGGCTAGGTCATGAGGTGGGTTGGTGACTTGCAGGACGCGCGGTTGCTTTTTTGGGGGCACGCGGACCCTTCGAGGGGCAGGAAGGCTACAAACGAACGAGGAAAACAACCGGGGAGACTTTTTGACTGGTGGTATAGGCAGATACGATTCCAAAGTGGCACCAATATCAAATACGCGTAGAGTCCGGGGCAGAAATCGACGTAGCCATGAGGGCGGAGCCAATTCAGACGTAGGGTATATTAACATGCAGGGGGGCAGGAATAGGTTGAAGTGGGAAGAGACAAAAGAACAGCTAAGGGGGAGAGGTCGACAGTATATAGTTTTGTAGAAACGCATCTCAGGGACAAGGAACAACCTCCGAACAATCCGGACTACGCGTGGGAATATTGTAATAGAACAGAAGGCAGCAAAAAGGGGGGTGGTTACGTGCAATCTCTGGCCCCGGTCTCGTGAGAACCTTGGCAGAGGAGGCGCTTGGGGTGGCAGTCGTGGTCGTTAAGGCCTTCGGCAGCGAGAGTGCCACACTTAGCACAGCGGTCCGGGTTAGGGTGGGGGCACCCAGACGGCCGATGGCCGATGGTGCTGCATCTAATACATGCAGGAAATGTCTTCTTATACCCCTGTCACACGGCCACCACTAAACTCCGTTGAACACCGTCAACGTAAATCTCGCCTAGGTGGTTCGAGGGAAAAGGAGTTGTAGTGTCACACGGCAATGAAAAGGTTGGAACAGTTGGCGCGAGGGGGCTCAGCTGGTGCTGTTTGATTTTCGGAAAAGTATTCTAATTTCCTCTCTACTGATTTTTTTGTGAATCCTCGTTCTAGGGTTTTTACAAAAAACCACTATTAAGGAGGTAAGAGGCTAACAAACCATAAAAATATTTTCGAAGAAAAACGAATTTGCTAAATGTAGCGATACTGCTAGTGGTGCTGGCCACATTGTGCTTTTAGTTGTTTTGTTGCCTGTGTTTATGTTTGTGTACGAAAGTTCTTGTGCTTCATTGCCTTGTGAGCGCACATTTTGTGTTCTTCAGCCGAGAGTGACACAGCGACGACCACAACCACACGCATGGACGAACTATTTTTCAATGGCTCCGGCCGGCCCGACTCGCGAGGCACCACGTGCGAGGCACGGAGTGTAGAGCATCGGTGTTGAGAGTAAGTGAACTCTTGCGGGCGTAAATATATGTAAACAAACACGCGTTGTGAATGAGTACTGCAACGAAAGAACGTTTAAGATTGCCAAAATGTATTATTCTTTCACTGCGGCCACTTAGTGCTCGAAATTTTTCTCTGACCTCTAGACTGCCGGGGACGAGAGTACCTCGTTGCGCTGCAAAGGGAGATCGTTGAACGTCCTTTGCGAAACGCTCCGTTTAGCTTCCTTTGGGTAAGGGTGGCCGTGTCACACGGACCGCATCTTCGTTGTCGTAAGGACGAGGGAGCTAAACGGTCTTCGCGGGTGCCCGTGTGACAGGGGTATTGTATGATCGAACGTACGTCAGCCCACAGTGGTAGAAAAAGAAGTGGGGTAGCTTCGTGCCCTCGAAGGTCACCCCCACCACCGTGGAGTGACCAAGCTTACGAACTGCAAGGACACTTTTTGGGGCCGGCGTACGACCACTATGAAAGAAAAAAAAATAACTCAAAAGTTGTCTCCATGCGTGCGCACGAACGTGTAATACATAACTTTCGAGGCATGTGCACGACGCAGTTGGGGCACTCCATGCCAAACGTCCCAGCCTTTTTGGCGACCATCTCAAACGTATTTGAAAAAAAATGTGTTTATTTACTACATTGAAAACAGTAAAAAGGTAGAATATTTGTGACAGAAAAAAATTTTTTGGTCGCGTGGCTGCCTTTTGAACTTCCCGAAATGTTTTTTGTGTTTGTGGAAAAATCTATTTTAAAAGTACTGCTCCTCCTTTCTGTACCAAATTTGGTCTACATGTTAAGTAAATATTTTAGGGTAACGTGTTTGAAGCTCAGTAACATTAGTGCAATCTTACTTAGAAGTGTGTTTTGAATAGGAGCTGCTTCTGCTAACTCCGGCGTATTTCAGTTGTAATTTAAGTCTGTTGATCAGTTTCCGCTGCTCCCTTGGAGGGGATGGAAGTAGACCACCCCGGGCGCCTGCCGGCACCAGCGGCGTCAGCGGCGACCGCCTCCAGGAAGCGGATGGGACAAGCGAGCGACAGTGACAGTGAAGATACTCATGCTTACTATCTCAGCAGTGAGGACTTCTCAGATGACGGTTTCTAACCTGTGCTGAGCCGCAAGGCGAAGAGAAGGAACATGAGGACATCTTCATCCTCAACTATTCAAACTGTAAGTGAAGCGCCAAAATCGAACACTTATACCATCCTGTTTCTGCCTGCACTTCCTACCGTCAGCATGAAACGCCTTAACAGACAGTCTGTGTCGAGGTCTCTGGAAACGCTCGTGCCAAAGGAGATCACGGACATAAGAGTGAACGCCAGAAAGAATATACTGGCTGTGGACGTTTTGCACGCAAGTGCGTAGGGCGTTCTGCGCAGTGTAACTGACTTGGACGGCAACCAGGTGCGCTCTCATGTTCCCTTGGGATGTGATGTAGTAACCGGCGTGATCTACGACATTGACGTCGCGATTTCCAATAAGGACTTACAACTTCTTGTCAAGTCAACAACTGATACTCCAATTGTTGATGTCACCCGGCTAGGCAAATCTCGCTGTGTGAAGATTGCGTTTAAGAGCACATCACTCCCCTCTCATGTGAAGGTGGGGTACTTCAAACATGCTGTGCGGCCTTTCATTCCAAAGCCTCTCCAGTGCCGTAAATGCATGAAACTTGGACATGTGAGCAGCGTCTGCGAGAATTCGGTGGTATGCCACCGTTGCGCCGAGCACCATGAAGCGGATAAGTGCGTCGCAACTGTCAAGAAATGCTCTAATTTCAATGGATCCCATGAAGCCACATCGAAGGACTGCCCGCGGATTCAGAAGGAAATTGCCATCTTGAAAGAGATGGTGCGCGATCACTCATCTCATCGAGAAGCCGCAGCTAAAGTCAGAAGGCGTCGTTCACGTCGACGTCAGTCTTCGAGGACGCCCGCTACCTCCTCGACACGTTTGCGTGATCCCTCATCAGTACCACCTCCTTTGCCTCCCAGACCACATGCCGTGGGAAAGGTTGTAAAGGACAAAGCCAGTGAGCATACCCTAATTGCGACAGAGTGTCCTGCACTTCAAAGGGAAGCAGCATCAAGCGAACCGAAGGAGCTTCATGACGGCCAGTCCGCGCTCCCGGTTCGAGATCTTTCCAACCAAGACAAGCAAGTGACTGCAATCGTCCCGGTTCGAGATCTTTCCAAGCAAGACAGGCAAGTGGCTGCAATCGTGCAATCATTAATTGCCACAATTCGCACGCTACTGAGCAGCATACAATCTCCGTCTGCTAAGAGAGCACTGCAAATACTGGATGCACTGAATCCAGTTCTTGCTAACTTCGTATAAGCACAATGGCTCAACAAAATCTCCACTTCCGCACTGAAGTCAAAAGTGCGTCGATTATTCAGTGGAATGCCAGAGGCATGAAGTCCCGTATCTCGGACTTTCGCCAATTTGTTCGGGCCAATCAATTCCCTATACTTGTCATATGTGAACCAAACGTATCAACGCCTTATGGATTGTCCGGTTATGAAGCTTTTTGTTCAGCCGCTTGCGAAGAACGAAGCAAAGTAATTGTTTACATTCGCACAGACTTGACTTATCTTTCGCACCCAATAAGTTCAAATGACGACAATCAGTACGTGTGTCTTCGTGTGAAGAAGAATGCAGTTTCGTTCACGCTTATTGGTGGATATATATCTCTGTCATTGCGATTTGACTGCGACAGATTAAAAGACATCCTAATGAGAACCGATGGGCCTTGGATCATCACCGGTGACTTCAACGCCCATCACATGCTTTGGGGGAGCACTAGGATGAATGCCAGGGGCCGGAACATTGTTACATTCGCTTCCGATTACGACCTTTCCATCATGAACGATGGTACCCCCACATATCTGCGGGGTCTCACATATGGCAGTTGCCTTGACCTGACATTGGTGTCACGGTGCTTCTCCCACAAAGTTAAGTGGTTTTGCGATATTGAGACTCATGGGAGTGATCACATACCCACCTACGTGACGATCGATGGTATCATAAAAAATTTCTCTTCCGGTGTTGCAATTGGCACTGGCTGGTCGATGTTTGCATCGCGTGTTGAGAACGCTTGCCAAGAAGGCCTCGCCTGCAGCCTGGAAAATACCATAGTGGAAGCTATGCAAGCGTCCAAATGTAAATTACCATTTTCGTCTAAAGTAACACAGTTTGACATCGAACTGGAAAAATTACGAGCTATACGAAGGCGTGCTGAACGACGATACAGACGCACAAGATCAATTTACGATCTGAGGGAAGCAAGGCGGCTCCAGAAAAAGATTAAACGACGCATTTACAAACTGGAGAGCGAACGCTGGAAAGCATTCTGCGAATCTCTAGACCCTCATAAACCGCTGTCATATATCTGGAGAACAGTTCGTGGTCTTCGCTCCTCTCCACAACAACGGCACCCTTTTAAAGCTTTGGCACTCCATCATGGAAAAACAGAACTCGAGGTGGCTGAAGAATTTTGCACGAGAGTTGCCGGGAATATTATGAACGAGAGCATCGACGCCGTGATCGTTCCTGAGACGCGATTACCAGAAATGGACATTCCGTTCACCATGGAAGAACTGGAAGGTGCGTTAGTCGCTTCTAAGCGCATGTCATCGCCAGGTCCTGATGGTATTACTTATAATGCGTTGGGACACCTTGGACAAAAAGCTAAAAAAGAACTTTTAACATGCTTCAACAACTCCTGGCTCAGCGGCAGTGTTCCCCGAGAATGGAAAATTAGTCGATTAATACCACTTTTGAAATCGGGAAAATCACCATTGGACTTGACAGCGTATCGCCCTATTGCCCTCGCAAGCTGCCTCGGAAAAGTGATGGAAAGAATGGTTCTATTTCGTCTCGAGTGGTACTTGGAACGATACACCAAATACCCTTCTTGCATGGCAGGCTTTCGTCGGGGCCGCTCTTCCATTGACTGTTTCCTTGATTTATCGACATTTGTTCAACAAGAAAAAAGTCGCAAGCGCATATCAGTGGCACTCTTTCTTGACGTGAAGGGTGCATATGATAATGTAGCTCACGATGCCATCCTCACTTCTCTCGCAGCAATGGGCATTGGTGGACGAATGTTTCAATGGATAAAAGATTATATAACTGGCAGTGGTTTCTTTGTACAAACATATGAGGGTACAACTGCCCAACATTACACCTACTGCGGAGTACCTCAGGGAGGTGTTTTAAGCCCCACATTGTTCAATGTGGCCCTCATTGGTCTGGTGAAGGTTCTGCCAAAGTCGGTGTGCCTATCCATATATGCCGATGATATTTGCCTCTGGAGTGCTGCAGTTACTCGCCCTCAGGTGCGTGCACGAATACAGCGGGCAGCAACACTCACAACAGCCTACCTTCAGAAACAAGGCCTAAATATATCAACTGTGAAGTGCGCGTTGATGGCGTTTACACGAAAACCAATGACGCCATACCCTGTTTACATCAATGGGCAGAGTGTCAAATATGCTCGGACGCATCGTTTCCTGGGCATAATAAACGACAGAAGTCTTTCGTGGAGCCCACATTGTGCGTACTTGAAGAAGAGACTGCTATCTATTGTGCATATCATGAAATTCTTGTGCGGTAAAGCATGGGGAACTTCTGTGGCGTCCATGCTACAGCTGTACAGGGCCCTATTTCTGGGTCTATTGCGCTACAGCTTGCCGGTACTGACTAACACTTGCAAATCGAATACTCATTCATTGGAGAATTTGCAGGGTCAGGCACTGCGTATCTGCCTAGGACTGCCCCGATGCACTTCTATTTATGCCACAATCATGCTTGCCAAAGACCATCCGGTCAGGACATATATAGTTGTGGATTGCCTCAGAGCGCACATTCGACATGCTAGCCGTGTCCCCGACCACCACTTGGCCCTTCTACCTTCCGGAAGACCACGTGCTACGTTTTCAGACGTCATAGCCAAGCACCTAAACAGCATTCCATCAGGATATACGCCAGCTGCGAAAACGGCATGCCCTTTGTGGTGCCTCGACCAGCCGCAAGTACGTCTAGAAATTCCGGGAATCAAAAAGAAAAGCAGTCACTCCAGAGTAGCATTGAAGCAAGCAACACTGCTATTATTACATGAGTTGTACTTAGACCGAACGCAGATATACACTGATGGGTCCGTCTCATCCAGCAGCTCATCAGGTGCCGCTGTATTTCCGGCTGCAGAAATGACAATCAAGTTTAAGTTGTCGCATATGACTACATCTACGGCATCAGAGCTTGCTGCTATAAGGGCTGCTTTACAATATCTCGTTCAAGAACGTCCAGGAAAATGGGTCATATTCTGTGATTCGAAGGCAGCGCTTCAGAGTTTGCAGTCTGCCATGCGTAGGAGGAGCCATGACCAACTCGTACAAGAAATAAGACATTGCCATCATGAAGCTCTAGCACGAGGGCATGATATTATATATCAATGGCTGCCTGGACATATCCGTATTACCGGAAATCAATTAGCCGATGATGCAGCCCGCTCAGCCCATGAAGAAACCCGTGTAGTCCCGATTCCTCTATCTAGGAATGATGCAGCAAGACAACTTTACCTGCTGGCTCGAGATCTCACACGCGCGTTCTGGTCGTCTACCAGCTTCCAAAGGGGTCAATTTTATGAACTGGATCCTTCGCTCAAGCTCAAGCTACCATCACAACTTTCCCGCTCCGATGCGACACTGTTATGCCGCCTTTGGTTGGGTGTTGCATTCACAAAGGTGTACTCCTTTTGCATTGGTATGGCAGACGCTCCTACATGCGACTACTGCGGAGATGAAGAGACCATCGAACACGTCCTGTGCAGCTGCGCTTGCTACGACACACAGCGATGCCAGCTACGGATGGTTTTGAATCGACTTGACCCCGGACCATTTTGTGTGCAGTAGATACTAGGACCTTGGGCATCTGCCTCAGTTGCGCAGAAAGCAACTAAAGCACTGCTACTTTACCTTAAGTCAACAAACTTGAGCGACCGCCTGTAAACTGTGTGTGCTCCCCGAGTGTGCTCGTGATTGTGTGTACCTTCTCATCTTTCTGCAACCTCTTTTCTCCCCTTTATCGCTTCCCCGGCGCAGGGTAGCAAACCGGATGTGCGTCTGGATAACCTCCCTGCCTTTCCTTGTATCTTTATCTCTCTCTATCTCTACTGGCACAGACGCCTCCAAGAATTTAGCCAAAACGTATAGTATGTTTGCATTTTTTTCTATTGCAATACTGCACTTTGTATGAATATCTGAGTAGTAAATACTTACTCCACAAAAGGTATATTTTGAGGAAAACATATTTGTAGACCTCTCAAGCTTCCAAACTTGAGAAAAAATCACAAACTTGGCAAAATTGTCATTTTTGTCCATATTCAGACGCGATTTGCATCATGTGGTGGTCCAATTAAAACTCACCTTCATACCTAAATCAAAAGCAAAGAAAGAGTTCTTTTTATATGGCAAATCTTATCATTCATTTTTTTATTTTAAGAAAGAAGACAATTTTTAAACTTTTACATGACGAAAATGAGGAATTTTCAGGCAGCAGCTGTCGTATGACCAAATGGGAAGATAGGCGCCAATGGGAAAGTTCAAAAATTATTTTCTTCCTTAAAACGAAAAAAAATGTAATGATAAGAATGGTCATACAAAAGGAACTGCTTATTTTATTTTGATTTAGATATAAAAGTGATTTTTAATTGGACCACCACATGGCGCAAATTGCGTCTCAATATGGACAAAAGTGAGAATTTCGCAAAATTTGTGATTTCTTCACGTCAACTTTAGCAGCTTGAGAGGTATACAAATATTTTTTTCCTTAAACTATACCTTCTGTGGAATAAGTATTTACTACTCAGATACTCATACAGAGTGCAGTATTGCAATAGGAAAAATGCAAACATAATACATTTTGGCTAAATTCTTGGAAGTGTCTGTGCCAGTAAAACTGCACTAATGTTACTGGGTTTCAAACACCTTACACGACAACTTTTACTTAATATGTTGACAAAATTAGGTACATAAATGAGGAGCTGTAATTTTAAAATCATTTTTACCACAAACAACACCCAAACGACATTCCAGGAAGTTTAAAGGCGCCACGTGACCAAAAAATTTTTTCTCTCGAAATATTCTAGCAGTTCACTGTTTTCAATGCAGAATCACTGTTTCACTGTTTTCAATGCAGTTCACTGTTTTCAATGCAATCGGCAGAATTTTTTTCGTATACATTTGGTATGGTCACCAAAATAGCTCGGACGTTTGGCGTGGAATGACCCAGTTAGCAGGCAACAGTTCGCTGCGTTGTTCGCAGGAGGAAGCTTCAAGGGAAACGTAACAAGAGTGATTAACGTTAGCTTCAAACACTCGCCGCCACTCGTAATCGCCTCATCTCGCAAGGCGGAACAGGCTTTAGAAGATGACGCCACGCGTAATGACAAGCGAAGGCGCAGTCCTCAAGGGCCCACATTGTAATCCGTCGAGTCCTTACAAAAATGGCACCGAGCGCGTATCGTACCTTTTCGGCGTCTTCTAGCCCGAAACTTGCCCAAAACCTTCCAGACAGCTCACGTGAGTCGGTCCGATCGGTCCCATTCTTGAGGCGGGTAATTTGAAGTGCGCTAACTCGATGCGAACCACCAAAACGTGATTTTATTTCAAAAGAGGTCCTTCCTTGGCACAAAAGTAATACTACGAGGTTTCTGGACCGCTATTTCAACAATCAACGTCGACTTAATAGTTGTCTTTAGTGTCTCTTTAAGTTTTGATCCATGCCACGTTTTAGAAAATGTGCACTCTCAGTTTCTGGCTCATGACTTTGTCTCGAAAGGAGAGGTCTCATCCTGCTACATGTAAAGAAGCTCTGCGAACTGCAGAAGGACCTTCTTGTGAAGCCTGTCTGTTGCCTCAGCCGAAAGCATGTATACCCCAACAATATAGAAAAAAAAATGAATGTTGCAAGGGCAATTCAGGTCATGTCCCCTGATTTTACTGTGACCTTGGAGCACCTCAGGGACTAAGCTGGGCACACCTGAAGTGCTCCGTTCGCAGCTGTGGGCCAGACCATCATTTTCATGCAGAACACTTATCGTTGGTTTGTGCTGCATGACACGAGCAATACGACCCAGAACCTCCACAAGAAATGGCCTGACACTCGACACTTCAACGATACCGAAGATGCCAGACTGGAGTGGCTTGAGGTAACACTGCCTATGTACTTAAACAAGCTGGAAAAGAGCTGTGGAAATCGAAAGGAATTTTTGACGAAAGGAACGTACGAAGAATCGCTTCTAACCACGTATTCCATGGTTGCCTGCATCAGGTACCTGCTCACAGAGGAGAAGTTCTTGTTTGTTCTCACTCGCAAGTTTAACAGTGACCCAATAGAGTTACTGTTTAGCACATTGCGATTGTCCTCCGGTTATAATGACATGCTGGACGTTCATTCTGCTTTGTCAGGCTTGGCGAAAGTTCTAGAAACTGGAATTACAACACCCAGCGTTACATCAAATGTTACTCACAGTGAACGGGTACAAATGTCCACAGGTACTATGCACACTGCAGCATCCCCTTCGCCAACACAGCAGCTTGCTCAGCTACAGAGAGCTGCGTGTGTTTTGCAACGAATCGCCACTACACTTCTACCATGACAGCTGCCTTCCCTTGAAATTTTGGCAACTGCATACGTTGAAGGTTACATTGCCCGCGTAATAAATGAGCACATGCAACGCGGAAGTTGCACTGAAATCTGCTCGAAGCCTGCAAGTAATCAACTGATCCTTACAGCCGGGATCGAGGCAGGCTTCTTACCCGTCAGACCAGTAGCTGTTCGCCCTTGATGTACTGAGGTCATTTGCTGATCGTGCCCTGAAGGAAAACTCCACTCTGCAAAAGCCATTGTCAACCCTAGTGAAGCATGCATGCTGTGTCAGCCCTGTGTGCTTCAAACCTGCTCAAGTGCCTAGAGGGTGATGACAATCGCAAAGTTAGGCTCATGGAACTAATATCTGTTCGGTTTTTGCGGCCCCTGCTGGCGAAATATGTCTTCAACGTCATTGACAAGAGTGATGCATTCAAATACTTTGCGAAGAAGCCCCTTCCAGAAAGTATGTGGAGCTTTAAAGGCGCTTAGTATATGAATGTGCTGGTATACATATTGTTACGAATAAATATAGCACCTGGTACTATATAAACTCTTTATTTAGGGCGAACTTGTGCCCGTAAACTCAAAGCTAAAGATGGTCAGCCAAGAATGCCTCTTGCTCGCTGACTCTAACTTCGTTGGTCTCTTCTTCTGCCCCTCGAGTCTCGTGCCTGTCCCGTGGCGTAGCATCGTGGCGCGCGCAAAACGGCGTTCCATGGCGCGGCTTTCTTGCTACTTGCTTGGCGGCTTTTACGAACGCGAATTGTGGCAGCGTCTTCTGCGATGTTCGAGCTGTGGCATTAGTCCCCCTCCTAGCACGCATCGCCCCGATGCGTAGAGCCGGTTGACAGTTTCTAAACAATAGGACTTGTCCTTGTGTTAGACGACGTGAGTCAGTTCACTTGTTGAGTTCCTGTCGTAGTACGGTTTCATCCATACTACATGTACAACTTCCGGGAGATTCCGGCGTCGTGCTGTGCATACTTGACCTTGAGGGATCACTTCGTAGTTTAATGGGCCTAGCTGACGAAGAACCCTGTAAGGGCCAAAATAGCGGCGCATAAGCTTTTCTGATAAGCCACGTGCACGTACAGGCGTCCAGACCCACACTTGGTCTCCAGGGGAGTACTGAACATCCCTTCGTCTTAGATTGTAACGGTGCGCGTCGACGTCCTGCTGTTGAATGATGCGGTTCCGTGCTAGTTGTCGCGCTCTTCTACTCTATCTACTTATTCGCTTATGTCAGGGTCCTCTTCATTCGTGCTGTTGACAGGCAGCATCGCGTCTAATGTTGTTTTTACTGTCCGACCATAAAGAAGTTGAAATGGCGTGAAGTGAGTTGTCTCTTGTACTGCGGTATTGTATGCAAATGTAGCATACGGTAATATGGTGTCCCAAGTCCGATGCTTGACGTCCACATACATCGCGATCATGTCAGCAAGCGTCCTGTTCAGCCTTTCAGTTAACCCTTTAGTTTGCGGATGGTATGCGGTAGTTCTTCTGTGGTCGGTGTGCGTTAGCTTCATGACAGACTGCACTAGTCTGGCAGTGAACGCAGTTCCTTTGTCAGTTATAAGGACTTTAGGTGCGCCATGTCACAGCACTATCTGGGTCACAAAAAACTGAGCCACTTCATTTGCCGTTCCTTTTGTGAGAGATGACGTCTCGGCATACCGGGTCATGTAGTCGGTTGCTACAACTATCCAGCGCTTCCCAAACGATGTCATAGGGAATGGTCCTAGCAAATCCATTCCGACCTGCTCAAACGGAATTTTCGGTGGCTCTATCGGTTTCAAAAGACCTGCTGGTGTACGTGGCGAATCCACAATGAGGTGAGATGGAGATGGCATCGACTGGGTGGCCATCGCAGTGACGCTTGTGCTTGAGGTCTCGACAGGTCTTGATGGGTCAATTAGGGGGCCAAACTCGGGCTGCTCACCACGTAGTCGGCGACTCGTCCGTTGGTGCACAGGTGTCATTTCTGCTGGCTCCAATCTTGTGGGATCTGGGCTTCTCTCCCTTGCCTGTGGTGGGCTTGGAATCATACCCAGCACGTCCACCAGATTGTTACGAATAAATATAGCACCCGGTACTATATAAACTCTTTATTTAGGGCGAACTTGTGCCCGTAAACTCAAAGCTAAAGATGGTCAGCCAAGAATGCCTCTTGCTCGCTGACTCTAACTTCGTCGGTCTCTTCTTCTGCCCCTCGAGTCTCGTGCCGGTCCCGTGGCGTAGCATCGTGGCGCGTGCAGGACGGCGTTCCATGGCGCGGCTTTCTTGCTACTTGTTTGGCGGCTTTTACGAACGCGAATTGTGGCAGCGTCTTCTGCGATGTTCGAGCTGTGGCAATATATACATACCTGTAAGCGGTCTTTGTTGCCCCGCCGCGGTGCTCTAGTGGCTAAGGTACTCGGCCACTGACCCGCAGGTCGCGGGTTCGAATCCCGGCTGTGGCGGCTGAATTTCCGATGGAGGCGGAAATGATGTAGGCACGTGTGCTCAGATTCGGGGGCACGTTAAAGAATCCCTGGTGGTCGAAATTTCTGGAGCCCTCCACTATGGCGTCTCTCATAATCACATGGTGACTTTGGGACGTTCATCCCCACATATCAATGAATCAAGTGTTCTTTGTTGTATTTTTTTGTTCTGTTTCCATTAAATATGTGTAGTATTAACATTACATCAAATTGGCTATGAGTCAATGTTGAAAATTTATGCACCACATGTCCACGCGTAGGTGCATTGCATTACGCGGTGCATAAAAGGCTTGATGTCGATGATTCCTTTTGCAGCTAGCTATAAGCTATTAAGGTTAACGTAAAGCATCTTACTTCACTTGGCGCACACTGAAGGTGGCTGAACATCTGGTTAACAGCGATGAATAGGTGTTTTCCACGCATTGAAGCGTGCAGTCACATGAACTTATCGGTTTGTCTACGAATGAAAGTTGGTAGAAAGCTGGTAATTGAGCAGGATGTTTTTAGTACTCAGTGTTTTGTTCTTCGCTCACGGGTGTTGTCAAAAGCTCGCTCTTTGAAAGACTAGGCAAGCTCATTCAGCAATTGTACCCGCGATAAAAACCTTGTGTGGGCATAGTGGCCGTAACACGCGCCCAAAGTTTGTGGTTTGAGCTCAAAACGTTGAGAATAAATCTGTTTTGTTTTGACCGCGGCGCCAAACCCATTGCGGCTCTGCGCGCCCGCCACCCGGTTTGAGTGGCGGCACCTGGTGACAAGGTGCTGCAGTTGCGCCGACGGAAAGTTCTTTTAGATGCGGAGCATCTAATACTCGAGGCTTGTAGTGCGGCGCCGTCTGCAAGCTTCCTCCTCCTTCTTCCACCATCTGTGCATCCCTTCCTCCTCTACACACCGCGCGCGCTTCACTCCTCCACCATCTGTGCACCCTTCCTCCTCTACACACCGCGTGCGCTTCTCCTCTTCACGAACATTCACTAGCTGTATAATGTAGCGCGCATGCGCCGTCACGCTTCGAGAACATCGGCAGCTGACGCGCGCGCATACGCCGTCGCGCTTCGAGAACATCGGCAGCTGACGCGCGCGCATGCGCCGTTGCGCTTCTCCCCCTTCTCGAACATTCGACAGCTGACAGTGCATGCGCCGTCGCGCTGTATATATACTCAAGGTCGGCGCTCGCTCGCTCAGTTGCCGCTCGTCGGTTGGTTTGTACGGCGCGTCGACGTCCAAGGTCGCGGTGAAATGAATTCCAACGAATCCACAAACACAATGATCGACGTCCCTCCTTCGACCAGCGCCGCCCTTTCGCATACGTGTGTACGTGTTCACTCATTTAACACCCCCTCCTACAACCACGTTAACCAATTTAGCCATCGACCCAAGTAAGTCGCAATTTAACACCCCATTTCACAACCACGTTAACCAATTTAGCCATCGACCCAAGTAAGTCGCACTTTAACACCCCGTTAACCAATTATATGCTCCGCATCCTCCTCAGTGTTCCCCCGAGGGAAGCTGCGGGCAATTTTTTTTCTCTCGCGCGCTTTTTCCGGTCACTTAAAGTATAAAGGAGGCACTGTCTATGACAATGATATAATATGGACCAACTCGAATCAAGGAACGTCTACAACCGACTGCCCTTCTAGTGCACACTTACGCCGCCTCTTGCGGCATGGAGTGCTCCGCCACCAAATCGGCCCTTCTATCGGTTTCACGCTTACCACCACCCCATATATCCCTCCCGTCCGGACCTGTCCCGTCCGTCCAAGACTTTCAGATTCTCGGGTTGCACCTCTCGTCTTCGTTGGACCCTAAGGGCACCATATCCTCTCTCCGACGCACCAGCAAATTAGTGAGTCGTATGATCTAGCGGGCCTCTACCTAGCGTGGCGGCCTCCGAGTGACCCACTCGTTCCGGTTGGCCAAGCGTTTGTAACCAGTCGAGTCCTCTGGGCCTCACCCTACCTTCGCCTGCGTCGTCACCACGAACACCAGCTTGATACTCTTCTACGCTCCATGTATAAACGTGCGCTGGACCTTCCCATTGCCATTTCCGATAGCCGCTTTGCACCTCTGGGAGTGCACAACTCCTTCGCGGAGCTGCGGGAAGCCAATCGCGTCAATCAACTCAATCGTCTATCGCAGACGCCTTTCGGACGCCGCGTGTTCCTCAGACTCGGTCTCAACACAATCTCTAACCCGGTCCCTCCATCCCCAGTACCGGAACTATGGCGCCAGAAGTTATAGGTGGAGCCGCTACCCCTTAACATGGACCCCGAACAACACTGCGGTCATAGGCAAGCGCCCTTCAGGCGCGTCGCTCCGATCACCTCGGCGTACTCTATGTAGACGTCGCGAGCCCTTCCACTTTGGATAATTACATGACCACTGTTATCACAGAGGGCCGCCACGTCAGTGGCCTCTACTTTAGAGCCGACTCGTGCAGAGGAGGTTGTCATCACTTTGGCCGCCTCCCACCCCACTGCTCACATTATCTTTACAGACTTGTGCTCAGCCTGTTCTAGATACATCCAGGATTTCATCACCCCATTGGCTGCTCATCTCCTCCAAACCGCTTCTTGGCGCTTTATGCCCCACTCGGTAAGAGTAGTATGAATTCCAGGCCACACAGGTGTTCGTGGCAACGAAGCAGCAAATGCCGCTGCCAGAGCTTCTCCCCTCCAGGCCGCTGCCTTTCCATGTCCTGAGTTGGATCCTGGGAACTCTAGTCCGACACGATACCATGTGTCACAAACGAGCGCTCAAGAAAGCGTGCGCCTCCGAATTCTGGCGACGGCGACGATACTGGACGCCAAACTGTCACTCCCGAAAGCCACAAAAAGAAGAAAACAAACATCAAAGGACTCCTCGGGCGCACCGTCTCTCCTACTCGGAAGCGCCCCTTCGCTGACCAACCTCTTGACATCGGTCGGCGAGAAAGATCTGAAAAAATCTCGAAAGAAAGGGGCATGGTGAGGCGGAGTTGCGTCACCTTACGAGATAGAGGTCCTGCCCTTTCCACAGCTCTGACGGTGTGGCGCATCGACAAAACGACTAGAAAGGTCTCGCCGAGTAACATCCAGAATCACGGAGAAGGAAAGCGTGAGTCACCCCCTGGGTTGCGTCACGTGTCACAGATTGTTCTCGTAAAGGCTCGCTCTTTCACCAGCCTTGGTCGTGCAACGCGCCGAAGAATTTTCTGGAACCTAGCGCGAAGGTATTTAGGCAAGCAGACCACGCCGAAAAGTGGAAAAGCGTCACGCAAATTCTGACCACCGCTCCCGTGCTCGCAATATTTGACCCACGACGGGAAACAAGGTTATCTTGCGATGCATCGAAGGACGGCGTCGGTGCCGCCCTTCTGCAACGTCACAATAACGAGTGGCGGCCCGTAGCTCACGCATCTCGAGTACTGACTAAGGCAGAAAAACTGTACGCACAGATAAAAAAGGAGGCCCTAGAAATTTGCTTTGGATGCGAAAAATTTCACCAGTTCGTCTACGGCCAGAAAGTCACAATTGAAACGGACCACAAGCCACTCTTGTCAATTGCTCAAAAGGAAATTAGTGACATGCTACCTCGCCTTCAACGGTTCTTTTTGAGGTTGTTCAAGTATGATTTTGTTTTGCAGTATATTCCTGGGAAGCACCTTGTTCTGGCTGACAATCCCGGTCAACTGCTGATAACCAAGACGACGCTGGTGCTACTACCGACGTGGAAGTTCACGCAATCCAGCTTCTAGGTTACCGTGTCACAGAAGCAACGCAGAAAGAACTGCAAGCGGCAACGGCTCGTGACCGCTACCTACAGTCGGTGATCACAAGTTTGTCGGCGGGGCTTCCAGTACAAGGTGAACTAAAGCCTTTTGAGCAAGAACTCTCATTTGTCAACGGAATACTTTTAAAGGCGTCGAAGGTTGTTATTCCGAAAAGCATGCGACAAACTATGCTTGAAAAAATCCATGCAGGTCACCTCGGCGTGCAAAAATGCAAAGAAAGGGCCAGACGCCTCGTGTTTTGGCCGAGGCTTAACGCTGAGATTGCTTCCATGGTGCAACTTTGTCCTACATGCCGCAAGTATGCTTACAAACAGCTCAAGGAACCGCTTCAAATGCGGCCCGTGCCAGGTTGTGCATGGCATAGAGTTGGAGCTGATATTTTTTTCGTTTGCGGGGGACTCTTACATCGTTGTCTTTGACGGCTTATCAAATTTTCCAGAAGTTCAGAAACTACCTGACATGTCGGCGCAATCAACCATCGCAGCACTGAGCGCTATTTTTGCCAGATTTGGCGTGCCCGTCGAAGTATGCACTGATAACGGCCCACAATTTTCCAGCCATGAATTTTTTTGTTTTCAAGGAGATACGACTTCACGCACGTCACTTCAAGCCCTCATTATCCGCAGTCAAACGGGCTTGCGGAAAAAGGTGTGCAGGTTGTGAAGCGCATCTTAAAAAAAAACTGCAGATTCGGGCGACGACTTCTGGCTGGCCCTGCTGGTCTACCGCTCTACCCCACTGGAGGACGGGCGATCCCCTGGTGAACTACTGCAAGGAAGGCGCCTTCGCGCCAACCTCCCGGACTTCAGTACGGTGACCGCAACCGACGTCAAAAAGCACAGCCAGGCCCAAGGGAAAAGACCTTTGCCTCCTCTGCAGAAGGGTAACGTCGTGAGGCTCAGAGACGCTGCATGGTCCCGGAAAGCTCAAGTGGTGGGTTCGCCATATCCAAGATCCTACCTTGTCAAAACGGAGGACCAGAAGCTGTTAAGGCGCAACCGTCGTCACCTACTTCAAACTGGCGAACGGTTTATCGAGGAAAGCGACGACGACATAGTACCACGCGTAGTGGTTCTTAAGAAAGAGAAAGGAAGAGAAAAGTGAGCCCCGTTATTGTCTGCTTCAGTGAGCGACACCGCCACAGGGCTCACTAGGGATGGGGTTGAGGAGGGATATAAAAGTTAGGAGTAAAGGTATAGAAAAGAAGAAGAAGAAGCAACAACAAACTGAGGGGATAGGAGAGACAGGAAAGATGGAAGCACGGTCACTGGAGTCCGAGGACGGGGTACACTTGCGAGAGATGTTGTCGGCGTCTGTAGATGGCGTAGAGCAGGTCCAGTAAGTCAGAGCTGCACTGCTGTCGAAGGTCGTCGGCGACAGGAGGTGACGTAGGGCGAGCCCAGTCGGCCAGAGCTACGGTGACGCCGAAGGTCGCGAGCGCGCGGAGCGCGCGGGCGCACAACCGGTCGGCACGAAATCCAGCGAGCGACTCCAAACATTGATACCAGCTCAGCGGACAACAACGTTGGTGGCCATTCGACAGTGGCAACTTCAACTTCGCCAGCCAATGGCCGACGTCGCGAATTTCCGACGTCGGGCGACCCTTCGCCACCTGTGCTGCGTCAGTCAACTTCACCACCGACGCCAGCTTTGAGAAGGTCAACTCGAACCGTAAAGCCACCACAGCGTCTTCATTATGACAAGGACTTTAACCAAGTGTATGATATCCTTTTTTGAAATGCCATGTACTTACCATTGTTTCGGTGGGTATGTAATTTCGTTGTTAAAAGAAAGGATGTATCCGGCAAGGCTATTTGCATCACGACTGCGCATCGGACATGCGCAGATACTCACGGCGCGCTATGCGCCTATATAATCAGTGACTGAATAAACCGATAGCACTTCTTGTTCTGGCCATCATGCTGTATCGTCGTCCTTGCTAGTTACAAAGACTGCTTCAAGTTTTTCGAAACCTGAAAGCGCCCTGCTCTGCTACTTTCTGGTGAGCAAGCATGGCCGAGACTTCGGCGCCTCCGTGACACCGCATCGACGCTGCTGCAACTTTCGGCACTTGGCCACGTTCGTGCGAACGCCGATCGCGTTGCATTGACATTCGGTTTGTGCCTGATCTCCACTGCTTCGGCATGACTTCTCCGGTTTCTACCATCGATTCAGCAGCAATGGATATTGCAGACACCAACGAATATCCAGTAGACCCGGACAGTGGTTCTTGCTTCACTGCTACCTGCCAACGCAAGCTAAAGACCGCATTCTGCACCCGAGCCCTTGCCTCCCAAAAATCGTCTGACCCCACGGCCGCCACCCCTACATGTGGATGACTTTAAGGTGGTCTTCCGACCGCGAGGAGGCCTTCGCCTGAGTGAATGGGCATATCACGTGGGGGCATGCACCATCTGCATGGCTGCTGGTCTTCCGGGAGAAACAGTCAGCAAGCTCCTTTTTCGCATACAAGCGGAACGCAACATAGCCATCGCGACACACCAGGCGAAACCATTGCTACAAAGTTGCCAGCCGTCACTGCGCTAAATCTAGAATCGCAGAGATATAAAATGCAAGCTTACGTAGCCGCTCCAGACAGTTGTTGAAATGGTGTTATCATCGGTCCCGAGAAAAATACTTCACCCACCGAACATTTACGCACCCGACATTTACGCACCCGATGCCGAAGTCCTGCCCCACCGCGGTGGTCTAGTGGCTAAGGTGCTTGGCTGCTGACCCGTAGAACGCGGGATTGAATCCCGGCTGCGGCGGCTGCATTTCCGATGGAGGCGGAAATGTTGTAGGCCCGTGTGCTCAGATTTGAGTGCACGTTAAAGAACCCCAGGTGGTCGAAATTTCCGGAGCCCTCCACTACGGCGTCTCTCATAACCATATCGTGGTTTGGAGGGCGTTAAACCCCACAAATCAATCAATCAATCAACACTGAAGTTCTGCAAGCCCGGGTGATGGGATCCACAAACACAGCATTGATAACTTTTGCAGGCGTTCAAGTTTCACATTATGTCTACTACTACCACGCGGAATACAGGTGCTACATTCACCGACTCGCAAACAAGTTTGCACAATTTGCCTTGCGTTTGCACATCGGGCAGATGTATGTCCAACTCCGATAAAACGCCGATGCCAAGCGTGTGGAGGTGAGACACCAGAGCCAGAGCATAGCTCTACAACTCAATGCTTCTACTGCAAGAGTGACCACCCAGCTACGCACCCCAAATGTCCTGCGAGGGAACAGAAACCTCCAAACAAGCATTACGTCAAGAAGGCACTGGAGGTGAAGGCGTTAGCACCACCACATACATCACCACCTAAGGGACACCGGCCATGCCCCATCGCGGTGGTCTAGTGGCTAAGGTACTCGGCTGCTGACCCGCAGGTCGCGGGATTGAATCCCGGCTGCGGCGGCTGCATTTCCGATGGAGGCGGAAATGTTGCAGGCCCGTGTGCTCAGATTTGGGTGCGCGTTAAAGAACCCCAGGTAATCGAAATTTCCGGAGCCCTCCACTATGGTGTCTCTCATAATCATATGGTGGTTTTGGGACGTTAAACCCCACATATCCATCCATCTAAGGCACACTGGCCCAAGTCCAGAACGAGGCGCAGCCTATCCGAGACTTCTGAGCCGAGACTTCTGTGCTGGGAAGTCTGTGCCGAGACTTCTTCCTATAAGGGAGAAGTCTCGGCACAGACTCTTGGTATTCTTAAACAACACCCCAGGAACTGCATCTAAAGCCAGCACCACCGCCCTGGGACTGATCGCCCAAAAGAACAGAGCCGCAAGTGCGGAGAGACCAGAATCGCCACCAGCCAAGAAACCAGCGCCTGCTGGACAGACGCCTCCGGCTAAAGTTGGTTGGGCAGCGGGGCTTCCCAGCCTGAAATTTTCTTTACCTCATTTCTACCATCTAACCTCATCGAACACCCACCTCAACGTACCTCTCACATCTAACGCACATAAGTTCACTAAGCAAGAGCCACCAGATGCTCTCAAAACACTGAGGGACTCGCTTAAGGCTCAAGTGACCAGCATGATCCCTCAGGCAAACAATTATTTCCGCGCAGAACTTAGGGATATGCTAAAGGTTCATACCCAAGCACTTGCAACAAAGCTAAAGCAGCACATACAAGAAAACTTCGCTTCATTTAGTACAGGGCCCCAAGACTCATTCCCACTAGCTTCAAACACCAAAAGTTTGACCAAGCAACCTCACTCTTACATCCGCCCATCACTTTTAACTCAGGACACAGACCACAAAGAGCAAGATGGGCTCCCCTAGTCCTGCCGTCACCATGTGGTAGTGGAACTGCAGGGGGTTTTGTCGAAAGAGGAGCTCCCTGCAACAGTACACTGCCACTTTCGCGCACCTTCCGGATATCGTGGCTCTGAAAGAGACGGACTGTACACCAACCCTCTGGGGATTCCTTACATACGCAGATCAACAAACACCGTCACTTGTCGCAATACTCGTATCCAAACACTTGACAACTATAGAACACACGCTGACATCATCCATTCCACATGTGCTTGTTGAAATTATTCCTCAGGCACACAATCAGCAGAGCTTGTTAATACTGAACATCTACAGCTCGCCTAAATCTAGGAAGGATGACTTCGGGTACCTTATAGCGGAAACGTGCAAGCTAGGGGAACAAGCTGTAGTGGTTGGTGATTTTAATGCCCCACACACGTCGTGGGGATACCTATCGGCCACACGTAAACATACCAAGCTAGAACGCCTCATCTGCAATCACAGATTTACACCGCTCACAGATCCGCAAGAGCCAACCAGAATAGGAACCAGCGCAACCAGAGATACGTGCCCTGACGTAAGCTTTGTAAAGGGAGTAAGCAATTATAACTGGTCAAATCTACATGAAACATCGGGCAGTGATCATTGCATCATTTCCACTACACTGCACACCTCCAACCCCCGTGATCCAGAGCGGAAGATCCGTCTCACTATTTGGGATACATTTAGAAAACAACGCGCTCAGATGACAACACTGGGACACTTTTAAGTGAACGGCTACACAGTGCCTGCAAGCTGACGTTGACAAAGCAACCAAGATAATAAGCACTACAATCGTATTTCCACATGCTTACAGGCACCTTCTACACCTGTGGGAAGCACGCAGAAGCTTCATAAGCTGCTGGCGTAGGCATAGACACAATCGCAAGCTTAAACTTCGCATTGCTCAACTCACGTTGCAAGCCGAACAATACGCCACAGAGCTCACGAGGAACAATTGGCACAACTTCTGCAAGTCACTTAATGGGACGCTAAGCACTGCGCGCACGTGGGCCATACTAACAACCCTTGTTGACCCGAAAAGTACCAAGTTCTACACGAGCAGTGCCATCCAAACACTTCTACACAAGCAGGATGGGGACAACAGTATCTTACAGACGCTTCAAGAAAAGCACATCGCTGCAGGCCCTTAACCAAAATATCAAAACTACCTATATACAGGGTCAGCATCGCTGGATGCTGATGTTACTGTGCACGAAGTTCGAGCTGCCTTGCTGAATATCAAGCGCAACAAAGCACCAAGGAAAGACAACATGCAAATCTTTCTCATTCGAAACCTCGACGGTGACAATCTAGAACAGTTCACAGATTTTCACAACACTCACTGGAAATCCGGAACGTTACCCCAAGAAGGGAGACATGCCAAAATAACACTGATCCCCAAATCCGGCAAACCACTAGAACTTGTAAACCTGCGACAAATCTCGCTGACGACTTGCCTTCACGTCGTCCTCCAGACTCACGTCGTCCTCCAAAGACTGCAACCATACCTTGAGGCCCAAGAATTTTTTCTAGACACACTGTTTGGGTACCGGGCTCATTTGTCCATGCAAGACTTACTTCTCCAACTAAAAAAGGAAGTAATGGGCAGGCTCAGTTTTGCGCAAACTAGAGCTCTGCTTGCCTTGGACATCCACTGTACATTTGACAATGTCTCGCATGACCGAATACTGTAGAATCTCGCATCGACACGGTGCGGACGACGAGTTCACGACTATCTGAAAGCATTTCTAACAAACAGGACGGCAACCATCGGGTTAAGCTCTCTTCGCAGTGACATCATCAAGCTCGCGGGTAAAGGCACGCCACTAGGATCTGCACACTCTTCACCTGATCTACCCTACGGTGTACAGAGATATATGCCCGTGGTGTGGAGCCACCCCAACACTCTTTCACATCACGTGGGAGTGTGCAGAGCACGACGAAGAACACGACTCTAATGGCACATGGGAGGAATGGGAGGCGCTGCTGTCTAGCCCAGCCCTGGTGGATCAGCTGCGACTGATCCACAGAGCTGAACGGATGGCTCGCGCCAGTGGGGCCCCGGAATCGGGGCACCACCCTGCCGGACAGACTTCGCTCTTCACCCTGTATATTCCTCGAGGCAAAGGAGTTCTAGTCGGTCTGGATTATGTACATAATAAAGTTTTCTACTACTACTACTACTACTACTACTTGAAATAAAAAGTTTTTTTTCTCTCTCTCTCTCGCGGGGGCAGCGAAACGACAGCAGCGCTGGACTTTGAGTGAGTGGTTCCTAGAAGAGAATTATTCAAGCTTTATTCCAAGATCTTTGGACTGAATTAGTTTGACGAACTATGTAGTTTTTAAGGGTTTTGGTCATTTAATGTATGTGATTGCATTGTTGCGCGTGCCGTTGTTTGTGTTTGTTGTTCTGGGTGTATCCGATTGTATTTTGTAGTCCGTTAGTCCGTTGTTTGATTAGTGACCTATTGTATTGGAATATTGCCGAGAGTGCACACTTGTGTGTTGTTCGTTCTGCCGTATTTGAGAATATATCTTTGTTTGGTTATAAAATCTCGGCTCTGATTCGTTCTTTGAACCACAGCTGGCATTTGCTAGCACGCCAAAAAAGGACCACATCTATTTTGTCTGTGCTTTCGTGGGGTGATA